>NW_028261388.1:6800039-7032539 GCF_051295495.1 Thamnophis sirtalis | reverse complement strand
ATCTTCTTTCGGGCTCAGAGGTTAAGACTCTGAGCTTGTGAACTGGAAAACTGGCAACCCAGGTTCGAGACCCCTGCTATGGAGTGAGCTCCCATCTCCACCCTAGCTCCTGCCAACCTAGCAGTTTGAAAGCATGCAAATGTGAGTAGATAAATAGGTACCATTTCGGTAGGAAAGTAACAGAGCTCCATGACATCACGGAAATGTCTTCAGACAGCACTGGCTCAATGACGTTGAAGCAGAGATGAAGTCCATCACTTGTAGTTGGCAACTTTTCCTCCTAAAATTCAATTGGAATCTGTTTCCTAGTTCTGTTCTGATCTAGGGTTCCTGAGACAGTAAAAAGCACACGCTTAGTCCCCAAAACCCTATTTTTATTTCAAAGGCTGTGAATTATGTTTATTCACAGCTTGTAATGAGTCACAAATAGTTTGCAAAGAGTCCGACAGAAGTCTGCCAAAGTCTTTCAGGGTAGGGCTGATAAGCACCCACTTTTTTGTCCCTTGAAACGCTGCCAAAGACCCAATTGGCAATTAGCTTTGCAAGGCCACATGGAGCGCAGAGTCAAAACGGAGCTTCAGACTTTAAACTGACCAGAACGAATAAAGTTGCTTCCTGCAAAGGCTCATGTGCCTTTGCTTCTCCTTTATGTTATGGGAGGAGCCAATCATCTCCAAGCCTTACTCCCGAGTAGCCCCTTTTGTCTTAACTGTTCTTGCCTTCTGGCAGCTTTGCACATGCATGCACTAGGAATAGGCTCCCCCTGTTCCTCTGCCTCGCTGATGTCCGATTCTGGAGGCTCCGGAGCAGAGATGGGTTCCTACCAGTTCGCACCTATTCGGTAGAACCGGTTCGTCAAATCTACCGAACCGGTTAGAAGAGGTTCCACCAGTGGACCCGGAAAGCAGGCCACACCTACAGAAGAGGTTCCAAAAAATTTTGAAACCCACCACTGCTCCGGAGGCAGCACATAACTCCCAGATGGCCCTGGCCCCCTCTCTGCCTCCGACACAGAGCCCTCGTCCGAGCCTTCCGCAGACTCCAGGACTAGCCCATGTTCCTCCCCAACCTCCTCACTGTCCAACTCTGCTGCCAGCTCCGCAGGCCACCGGTGAACCACAACAGGTTCCTTTACAGCTATTATTCTGTGACGAATACTCTGGAAGAACAGAAACAGATCTTGTCTCCCATCCCAAGAGTTCCTTCATTTCTTTGAACTCTACTCTTATCTTCAGTCCTCTCTTCTCCACCTCAAACCTCCCCAGCTCATTCAGTGTCATCTTCATACAACATAGTTAATGGTTCCCTCAAGATCCTTGTTGACCGTCTCTTAACTTATTCCAGCTTCTCTAGATCCTTCTTCAAGTATGTTCACCAGAACTGGACACTATACTTGAGATGGCATCTAACCAAAGGAGAAGCATAGTCAGGAATATTACACCTCATACCCTGTTTCCCTGAAAATAAGACCTCCCCGGATACTAAGTTCAATTGGGCTTTTGAGCGCATGTGCTAAAATAAGACCTCCCCGCAAATAATCCCTCCCCTAAAATATTTAAACACATGCACAGCTGGTCCCCGCCATTTCCTGGGGGGGGGGACATATCCCACATGCACCTACCATCCATGCGGAACAACCTCACGGAGGCCACGCCCACAAACCCTAGTTACCACGCCCCTTCTCTTAGTGGCGGCCGCAAAAAGAGCTATGCTAGGGCTGGCAAGAGTGTGCCAGAAACAGAGACAGAACCTCCGGCCCTCTCTGGATCAGCTGATCCGCAGGCCACAGGCCAAGGTTAAGGGGCCACCTGCACCTCAAAAATAATAAGACCTTTCCGAAAGTAAGGCCAGGAGCTTATTTCAGGGGTCAAAAGAAAATAAGAGCCTGTCTTATTTTTGGGAAAACACGGTAGCTTATTACGGTCTTACTTCTCATCCCGGCCTACCGTATTTTTCAGAGTATAAGATGCACCAAGGTTTTGAAGAGACAAATTTTTTTAAAAAAGTTTTTGCACTCTGCAAACCTCCCCAAACGGCCTGGTTTTCATGAAAACGGACCTGGTTTTTTTTTTAAAGGCATGAATAGCCTTTAGGAGGCTTGTAGAGTGCTCCGGGGGCAGGGGAGAATGAGCAAAAAATGGCCTGTTTTCGCAAAAACAGGTCCATTTTTTGTCAAGAAAAGGGCATGGATAGCCTTTAGGAAGCTTATACAATGCTCCCGGAGGCTGGGGAGGGAAATTTAACAAACAAAAAGCACATTTTTCACTCATTTCTGCCCTCCCCAGCCCCCAGGAGCTCTCAGAAAGCCTCCTAAAGGCTCTTCACGGCCATTTTGGTGAAGGGGGCGGGGTTTCGTGAGGTAAAAAATGCTGTATTCAGTGTATAAGACGCACCCAGATTTTCAGCCTCTTTTCTGAGGGAAAAAGGTCCGCCTTATACTCTGAAAAATGCGGTCATTGTTCATGGGACTCTCAGTCAACCAAGTCATGGTTGTCCCATGGGTTTGAAGTTGTGGCAGATGGCAGCAGATGGCACTGGGGATCAGACGCTGATTGTTGATGAAGCAGATGGAATGTCCCAAAGGTGCTTTTTCCAAGAGGCAACTGGCCTTCCTTTCTTTTTCCTTGGAGACATTTCCCTTCTCGTCCGAGAAGCTCCACCATTCAGTCAGAAACTGAAGGAGCTTGAATGTTTGAATGTTTATTTTATTTATATGCCGCCCTTTTCCCCCGAAGGGGCCTCAGGGCGGCTCACAATTCAAACCAGGGAAGGGGGATACAAACAAAAATTAAAAACGACACAAAACAATGCATAATTTAAAACACACAACAGTCATACCATTCGAGACGGGGGCAACAGCTCTTTAGCCCCAGGCCTGTCGGAACAGCCAGGTTTTAAGGGCTTTGCGGAAGGCCTGGAGGGTGGTGAGGGTTCAAATCTCCACGGGGAGTTCGTTCCAGAGGGTCGGAGCAGCCACAGAGAAGGCTCTCCTCCGGGTAGTCGCCAGTCGACACTGGCCGGCGGATGGAATTCGGAGGAGGCCTAATCTGTGGGATCTGATCGGTCTAGTGGAGGTCATTGGCAGCAGGCGGTCTCTCAAGTACCCAGGTCCAATACCATGAAGGGCTTTATAAGTGACGACTAGCGCCTTGAAGCGTATCCGGAGACCAATAGGCAGCCAGTGCAGCTCGCGGAGGATAGGTGTTACGTGGGTGAACCGAGGTGCACCCACAATCGCTCGCGCGGCTGCATTCTGGACAAGCTTCTCGGATGAAGAAGCGAAACGTCTTCGAGGAAAAAGAAAGCCTGTTTGCCTCCTGGAAAAATGCACGTTTGGGGCCTTCCACCTACTTCATCAACAATCAGTGTGTGATGCACAATGCCATCTGCAGCCATCTGCTACAACTTCAAACCCATACATTGCATTTTTTCTTTTTATTATGGGTAAGCTCCTTTTGCATTGCCAACGAGAAGGTTGGAGCAGGAGGCCAGAATAGGGATGAAATCCTCCCGGTTCGGTCCGGTTCAACCGAACCGGTAGGGACGATTGTCGTTGGTTCTGCAAATCGGTAGTAAAAAAAAAAAAAGCTTCCGTAAGCTTCCCTCCCTTCCCCCCCCCCCAGCTTTTTAAAGCGAATTTGGCTGCCCCCGTTGACTTTGCCCGTCAGAAGGGTCGCAAAACGGGGATCGCGCGAGCGGCGAATACCGCAACCATTATAAATATGAGTCCGTTGCCAAGCGTCTGAACTTGGATCCCGTGACCATGGGGAGGCTGCAGCGGTCGTAAGTGTGAGCAACGGTCGTGGGTGACTTTTTTGTAAGTGCCCTTGCAACGTTGAACGGTCTCTAAATGAACCGTTGTAAGTCGAGGACTCCCTGGCATTGAAATAAGCTACGGCGGGTTTGCGAAGGGTGAAATTGGCCCGAGAGGTTTTGTCCTGAAAAGAATTTGGGAAAGAAAGACCAATTTAATGGCATCTATTTTGCCCAGGACGTATGAGGAGGTGAGCAATTCTTCTTTTCTTTCCACAGGGAGCCTCGGAAGGTTGTCTTACATAAGGGCTCGACGGGGCTCGGTTTTAACATTGTAGGAGGAGAAGACAGGGAAGGCATCTTTGTCTCCTTCATCCTAGCAGGTGGACCAGCTGACCTCAGCGGTGAACTTCAGAGGGGAGACCAAATTTTGTCTGTAAGTAATTACAATCTTTCTCTTTCTTCCTTTCTCCTTCCCCCTTCCTCCCTCCCTTCCTTCCTTGATCCTCCCTCCCTTTCTCCCTCCCATTTCCTTCCCTCCCTCCCCCTTCCTTTCTCCCTTCTCCTTCCTTCCTTCCTTCCTTCCTTGATCTTCCCTCCCTTTCTCCCTCCCCCTCCCTTTCTCCCTTCCTTCCTTGATCCTTCCTCTCTTTCCCTCCCCTTTCCTTTCTTTTTTCCCTCCCCCCCAGCCCCTTCCTTTCTCCCTTCTCCCTTCCTTCCTTGATCCTTTCTCTCTCTTTCCATCCCCTTTCCTTTTCCCCTCCCCCTTCCTTTCTCCTTTCTCCTTCCTTCCTTCCTTCCTTCCTTGATCTTCCCTCTCTTTCTCCCTCCCCCTCCCTTTATCCCTTCTCCCTTCCTTCCTTGATCTTCCCTCTCTTTCTCCCCCCTTTCCTTTCTCCCTTCTCCCTTCCTTCCTTCCTTGATCCTTCCTCCCTCCCCTTTTCTTTCCTTCTTCCCTCCCTCCCCCTTGCTTTCTCTCTTCTCCTTCCTTCCTTGGTCCCCCCTCCCTTTCTCCCTCCTCCCCTCTCCCCTTCCTTTCTCCCTTTTCCTTTCTTCCTTCCTTGTTCCTCCCTTCATCCCTTTCTCCTTCTGCTTCCTTTCCTCCTTCTTCCTTTCTCCCTTTTCCTTCCTTTCTTCCTTGTTCCGCCCTCCATCCCTTTCTCCTTCCACTTTGCTCCCTCCTTCTTCCTTTCTCCCATCTCCTTCCTTCCTTAGTCCTCCTTCCCTTTCTTCCTTCTTTTTTTCTTTCTTTTTTTTCAGGAGACTTCAAAGACAAAAATATAATTCAGGAGTCTTTTTCTTCATATACCAGGGGTGCAGAAATAGTATTCAGCTGGTTCGGACAGGTTTGCCCGAATCGGTAGTGGCCCAAGCACTCTGCCAGCAAAAACCGGCTCCTGAGCTCCGTTTTTGGCTGTGGCTGACTCCTGCAATTCTCTGCCAGTGAAAATGGAGTAGGGAGTGCCATCTGCAGCCCTCCCAAGTTCCATTTTTGCTGGCAGAGGCACTCCGGACCAGTCCTTTGCTGGGCCAGATCTAAGCACCCCGCAAGCTGGATCCAGGCAATGGGCCTTGAGTTAGATGCTCGGATGTGCAGAAGGCAGAGGAGAGGAGGGCAGTGGAAATCTATGGGCCGGTCCATGGGACAAAAGAGCCAACGCTGCTTGTGAAGCCCCACCCTAGCTCTGGGGATAAAAGGCAGGGGGCGGAATTGAATAGATGTGGCAGACAACTATTGATTTCCCCTGCCGGACAGATGTGTTTGCCAGAGGTGAGGGAGAAACTTTTTGCCGGGGCTGCCAATCAAGGAATCTTCTGAGTTCACGTCAAAGGGTTTGTCTGGTCTGAGGAGCAGGGTCAGAACAGGCTTTGAAGGGGATTCAGAATTAACATTCTATTTTTCTCCCTCTTCCCAAGAGTCTGTAGCCTCCCTTCTTTTTTGCAGCCTTTAGCAGAGCTAAAACTGAATGAGTAAAAGAACAATTCTGCCATCTACTGTTAGCGAATCTCTTCCATTCCTCCCGGCTGTGACCAGCTGTGCCTCACTCGGCTATCTCATAATAAATTCATTTTATTTGCAATTCATTTTTCCCCCCCACACTTGCCATGGATTATTTTTTTTAAAAAAAGCCTTTTGGGTACATTTTGCGCATTTAGTCTCTGGGGCGTTACCATAATTGCTCGTTCGTTCGTACACCGAGAGAGTGGAATTAAGACATAAGACTTCATTGTTTCAGGCACCTCGATGGTTTTTTGAATGTAGGCCTCCAATTTTTTCTCTCTCTCTTTCTTTCTCTTAAGGATGGGCCAACAATGGCCAGCGGTGAGTCTCTGTAGGTAGTTGCCGAATAGCTGCCGGTGGGCAGGCACAAAAGACCAGGTCTGTTGCTAAGCAAGGCAGTTGTTAAATGAGAGCAGTATTCCAGTATTTGAGAGGTTGCCAGAAAGAGGAGAGGGTCAACTTAATTTTCCAAAACACCAGAACGGATGGGAACTAATCAAGGAGAGAAGCAACCTGGAATTAAGGAGAAATTTCCCAATAGAGCTGAGGTGGCGCAGTGGTTAGGGTGCAGCACTGCAAGGCCACTTCAGCTGACTGTTATCTGCAGTTCAGCGGTTCTAATCTCACCGGCTCAAGGTTGACTCAGCCTTCCATCCTTCCGAGGTGGGTGAAATGAGGACCCAGACTGTGGGGGCGATATGCTGACTCTGTAAACCGCTTAGAGAGGACTGAAACCCCTATGAAGCGGTATATAAGTCTAACTGCTATTGCTATTGCTAATAGTGAAGACAATTAACCGGTAGAACAGCTTGCCACCAGAAGTTGTAGAGACTTCATCACAGGAGGTTTTTAAAACTGGATTACCAGCTATTTGAAATGGTACATGGTCTGCTGCTTCAGCAGAGGGTTGGAATAGAAGACCTCCAAGGTCCCTTCCAGCTCTATTCGCGAAGCAACCCACCCCTGAACTCCAGGTCCATTCCATTTCTGAAAATCGTGACTAGTTATTGAATACACTTCATGGGAAAGTTTAAGTAAAACTAACTCTGAGGTTCCCAAACACCAGCTCAAAGGGTTAAACAATAATTTCCCCAGCCAAACCCTCAACCTCTCACGTAGTTCACGTAAACAGGTTCATTTCATTATGGGAACCATCTGCTTCAACCCCACACCTGTTACGAAGTCCTTGAGAAGCTTTCAGGCTCTCATGGTCTTCAGCAGAATCGTAGAGGTTTCGTTTCTCCGTGTAACTCATTCTAAAGCAACACCTCCCTACCCAAACTCTAATGGCGAGTTGAAATGAAGAGGCATGTAGCTGCCAAAGTTTCATCCTTGATTGTGGGTGCTCCATCATTGCTATAAGTCTAAGTGCTATGGCTATTGCTATCCTTCTTTTATCACAATCCTATGTTAAGCTGCACAAGCCTGTTCTAGATGCAAAGTTTGTTAAACACCTGAGTAAAGCAAAACCAAAATTGCATTTTCACCCAGAGAGATTCGCTTGGCTCGCAGAAGGTTGGAACGGGCAGAAGAAGATCTGGAGCCGAGATGGCGCAGTGGCTAGGATGCAGTACTGCAGGCCACTTCAGCTGACTGTTATCTGCAGTTCAGCGGTTCAAATCTCACCGGCCTCAAGGTTGACTCAGCCTTCCATCCTTCCGAGGTGGGTGAAATGAGGACCCAGACTGTGGGGGCGATATGCTGACTCTGTAAACCGCTTAGAGAGGGCTGAAAGCCCTATGAAGCGGTATATAAGTCTAACTGCTATTGCTATTGCTAAGATGCCAAACAAGGAGAAACTTTCTAACAGTGAGAACAATCAACCAATGGAACAGAATCTGCCTTCAGAAGTTGCGGGAGCTTCATCCCTGGAGGAGGCTTCCATGAAGAGACTTGGAGTGCCATCTGTCAGAAATGATGTAGTGTCTCTGCTTGGGGCAGGGAGGTTAGACTAGATAGCCTACAAGGTCCTTTCCAACTCTGTTAATCTGTGAATCAAAGTTGATCAAGATGCACGAGAGTAACACATCAGCAGGCAGCAGCGTAGCTGAAATGTCTGTCAAAAAAAAACTATCAGCAGCTTGCGGGATGAAAGGCCAATACGGAGAAGGAACAGAAACAGATGAATCCGTTGGGGGTAAGGTTTGCAGAACAAAGTAGTGGATGATTCCTGCAGTTTGCACACCACAGATGCTCCTATGTGATGAATGGATTAATCATCGCATTCCTGCCAGGAATCTATTAATTAAGGTACTTCAGGAAAGCGCTTCGCGATAACGTCTCGTGTGTCCGGAAGCTTCACGCTTTTAGCTGTTCTATTTCCTCGATCCTTGGAACTAAGAGGCCACACTCATTCCTTCTTTTTGCACCGGTCAACCACATCCTAAATTGCATTAGATTTATCAAGGAAGAAAAGCATCAACCTTACATTACAAAGTTTCATTGTGAGTGTGCCGTCTGGAGGCTAAGGGCTATATTACACCCTCCAGGGGCCTGTACAAGTAGCTGCCAAACTGTAGCATTAATTAGGACCGTGGGAAATTATAAAATAATAATCAGGAGACGCCATTTATCTGCTACAAAGGGAAAAGAGTCAAGCTATTCTCCAAAGCACCTGAGGGCAGAACAAGAAGCAATGGGTGGAAGCTAATCAAGGAGAGAAGCAACTTAGAACTAAGGAGAAATTTCCTGACAGTTAGAACAATTAATCAGTGGAACAACTCGCCTCCAGAAGTTGTGGATGTTCCATCATTGGAGGTTTTAAAAGAAGTGATTGGACATCCATTTGTCTGAAATGGTACAGGACCTATGGCACGCATGCCCGAAGTGGCAAGCGGAGCCATGTCGCCTGGCACATGCCTGGCATCGCCCGTTTCTCTTCTGGGTTTCTGATGCGCATGCACGCATGATGATCAGCTGGCCGTGCGGACAACAGTGCTGGAAAGTGGAAGAACTGGCCTTCCATTTTCCGGCACGCACATGCATGCTGGCCAGCTGATCATCATTCACCCGTGTGTGCCAGAAGCCGAAAGATTAGCTGACTGGCATGCATGTGTGTGCCGGAAACCAGAAGTTCATTTTCAGGCACGCGCATGCACCCTGGGCAGCTCCTCTTCTGGGTTTCAGCTCAGATGAGCATGTGTGCGCTCCAGCGGTGCGTTCCGGCTTCTGCTACAACCAGTTCATTCAGAGATGTGCTTCAGACGTGCAAACACTTTGGGCCCAGGCATGCTTGATGTGTGCTATGCGTGCATGCACAGTACTAAAAAAATTGTTCCTGCGCATGTGCAGGGGGCAAAAAAACAAGATGGCTGATAGAACTGGTTTGAGGGCGTGGCCAGCCAGGTTACTACCTACTTGGCCGAACCGGTAGGAACCGGTAGGAACCCACCTCTAGTGCGCTCCCTTTTCAGCACTTGGTGCCAAAAAGGTTTGCCATCACTGGTATAAGGTCTCCTGTGGGAGCAGGAGGTTGGACTAGAAGACCTACAAGGTCCCTTCCAATTCTGTCATTTTGTTCTGTTCTGTTCTGTTCTAAGAGATCACACTAATCCCTTCTTCTTGCAGCACTCAACCATATCCGAAACTGCATTAGATTTATCAATTTAAAAAAGCATCAACATTACATTACAAAGTTTCATTGCGGGTGCGCCCTCTGGGGGCCAAGGGCTATATTACACCCTCCAGGGCCTGTACGAGTAGCTGCCAAACTGTAGCTTTAATCAGGACCGTGGGAAATGATAAAATCATCAGGAGAAGCCGTCTACCTCATTTATTCCATTTTAATAAAGTTTTGCTTCGTACTGACCTGTTTGTTTGCTATTTGGGGAGACATAGATCCTCCGCAAGCTGCTTAAAGGTCAACTCTATCCTTAGAAAGGTTGCAATCACTGGGACACATGTTTATTTTGCACACATCCTTATTGGTGTGAAAATTCTGGACCGCACATTAAGTTCCAATGAAGCTGATTTATTGCTTACCCAAGAATATAGTCCATTTATAACAGAATAGCAATAGCAATAGCAATAGCAGTTAGACTTATATACCGCTTCATAGGGCTTTCAGTCCTCTCTAAGCGGTTTACAGAGTTAGCATATCGCCCCCAACAACAATCCTGGGTCCTCATTTCACCCATCTTGGAAGGATGGAAGGCTGAGTCAACCTTGAGCCGGTGAGATTAGAACCGCTGAACTGCAGATAACAGTCAGCTGAAGTGGTCTGCAGTACTGCACCCTAACCACTGCGCCACCTCGGCTCATATAACAGAACTGGAAGGGAACGAGGGGGTCTTCTAGTCCAACGCTGCTCAAGCGGGAGACCCAATACCATTCTGGACAAGTGGCTGTCCAGGCTCTTCTTCAAAACCTCCAGTGATGGAGCACCCACAACTTCTGAAGGCAAAGTCACTCCACTGATTCATTGTTTTCTCATGTAACTTTTCTTTAGTTGTAGATTGGTCTCTCCTGATGGTTATTCAGCCAGTTAAGACTGGTTTGTCCAAACTAGTAGTGGAAATTGCGGGTGGACCCAGCCACCAGCCCCGGCTCTATGCCATCCTATTTGGCACCTTTCTGAGGCCAGGCGCATGCGTGGAAGGCGCATGCACAAGCAAATCGCATGTGCGGAAGTGGCACATGCACCTGTGAACTGGGCGTGCACACGGGTGGCGAACTGGTGGCAACAAAATGTGAAACCCGCCGCTGCTCTTCTTGATAGTTTCCTTGATTAAACTAATGGTCCACTGTTCTGACCGCCCTCATCCTACACCAAAGCACGCCGAGACAAAGATACTTCAAGGATTTATTAACACACAGACATGACCTTGGCAGCAAGCCAGCACAATCCAGACTTTGGCAGCAACCCAGCACAGACTAACCTTGGCAGCAATCCAGCCTGCCAAGCTAGCCACGAAAGTTCTCCAGCTTTAGTGAATACGTTGACTCCTGCAAAGGGGCATGTGCACAATCATTCCTTTTATAGTCTTGAGAGGAGCCTAATTACCACCAGCTGAGTGCAGTTATCTCCTGTAACTGCGTAACTGTGCCTTACGCCTATTAGCTCTCCGTTGCTGGGCATCCAGGACCAACTCCCTTGGCTCCTCCCCACTGCTCCAATGCATGGAGTCACGATCACACTCCCTTGTCTCTTCCACACTGGTCCAAGGCTCAGGCGCCTCCTGGTGGCCAACCAGCCTCTCTGCGCCCTGCTCGGAGTCGGAACCTTGTCCAGGGTCCTCCAGAGCCGACTCATAGGGCCCCTCGCTGTCGGAGTCTGGTGGCAGCTCCAACGTCTCCTGCTCGGCCACAACACTCCACACTAAATTGGTGCTTGATATGAGTTAAAATAATTCAAGAGGGATTGGACTTCGACTGCTTGTGGGAATGTAACGATCCCAAGCTGATTTCCCTCTTGACTCCACCACCCTACCCTGTGACTCTGCTTATCCTTCTTCTGCGCTGAACATCCCCATGGAGTGGGGGAGGCAGATTGCCTTGTCAAAAGATAAAAGATGCAAAAATAGCCAACAGAGGGTCCACTTCTATTAGTAACCACACCTTCAGAGGAGAGTCAAGTACCGTATGTGTGTTGAGTGTGGGCCAATCAAAAATAAAAACCTTCTATAATTCTAAGTTCTGGAAACCTTGAAGTCAAGTGCTCCTTCAGCACCATGGACAGCTGCATAATAGAGATAGTCCTTCGGTTATGACAGTGATTGAGACTCAAATTTGCATTGCTAAAGAGCAGTGCAGCCATAAAGCTGCTCTCATATGACCGTTTTGCCCAGCAATGTGAATTCCGGCTCTCTTGGTGACCATCATCACCTCAGGACCATATGAGTTGTGAAGAAAGGACTTCACATGATCACAATGTGAGAGGAGGCAAGACTATCATCCATTCGTTCAAGGAATTGTCGTAAGTCAAGAACTATGTATAATCATTAGGAACCGAGGTGGCGCAATGGATGGAGTGCAGTACTTCTGCTGACTGCCGGCTGACTGCAATTCGGCAGTTCAAATCTAACCAGGCTCAAGGTTGACTCAGCCTTCCATCCTTCCGAGGTGGGTAAAATGAGGACCCCGATTGTTGGAGGGGCAATATGCTGACTCTGTAAACCGCCAAGAGAGGGCTGTAAAAGCACTATAAAGCGGTATATATGTAGGTCTAAGAACTGTTGCTAAGTGCTATTGCTAGAATAGATTTTACTCCATAAAGCTTATAAATCCCCTTAAATTCCACAAGGTGGCAGCATAATATTGGTTACTCATAGGGAACAGGAAGCCTTAATAACGCAGAGAACTTTTTAATATAATTCAATTGAAAAACAATTTGGGATGCTATTCCTTCACATGGTGAAGCATGGCTGCGAGGATGGTACTCGCCAAACACCGGAAAGAAAAAGGGATGCCGAGAGTTGAGGAATGGATTTTGAAATCGATCGAGTTAGCAGAGCTGGCGAAATTAATTGCTTGGATAGGAGATAACAGGCTAGACCGCTGTATAAGAACCTGGGAACGGTTTGTGGATTTTCTACATGCTACATATAAGAACAGGTGGTTAACAGAAGGATTTTGTTCTGACCCAGTTCCCCAAACATGAGAAACCCTCTGAAGGGAACTCAAAAGATTCCTTGATTAGGAGTGCCGGCAGACCCGGGAAAAAGTTTCTCTCTCAACGCAGGCGAACAAGTCCATCTGGCAGGGAGATGAATAGTTCTCTGCCACATCTATTCATCTCCACCCCCTGCCTTTTATCCCCAGAGCTAGGTAGCGCTTCATTAGCAGTGGTGGCTCTTCCATTCCAAGGACCGGCCCATAGATTTCCACTGCTCTCCTCTCCTCTGCCACCTCTATTCATCTCTACCCCCTGCCTTTTATCCCCAGGGCTAGGTAGTGCTTCATTAGCAGTGGTGGCTCTTCTGTCCCAAGGACCGGCCCATAGATTTCCACTGCTCTCCTCTCCTCTGCCACATCTATTCATCTCTGCCCCCTGCCTTTTATCCCCAGAGCTAAGGTGGGGCTTCACTAGCAGCGGTGGCTCTTCCGTCCCAAGGACCGGCCCATAGATTTCCAATGCTCTCCTCTCCTCTGCCACATCTATTCATCTCCACCTCTTGCCTTTTATCCCCAGAGCTAAGGTGGGGCTTCGCTAGCAGCGGTGGCTCTTCCGTCCCAAGGACCAGCCCATAGATTTCCACTGCTCTCTTCTCCTCTGCCACATCTATTCATCTCCACCTCTTGCCTTTTATCCCCAGAGCTAGGGTGGGGCTTCACTAGCAGCGGTGGCTCTTCCGTCCCAAGTGCCGGCCCATAGATTTCCAATGCTCTCCTCTCCTCTGCCACATCTATTCATCTCCGCCCCCTGCCTTTTATCCCCAGAGCTAGGGTGGGGCTTCGCTAGCAGCGGTGGCTCTTCTGTCCCAAGGACCAGCCCATAGATTTCCACTGCTCTCCTCTCCTCTGACTTCTGTGCATCCATGCATCAGGCACTGGACCCAGCTGTTCCTCCTCTTCCTCCTCACCCACCTCCAGACCTGGGGGCTGTTGACTCTCCATCTGAGGGCTGACGGACGGCCCAGGCTCCGCCTCTGTCTCTCTCTCTCTGCCAGCTCCATTCCCTCTTCCCCCTCGGAGCTCTCAGTTGCCTTGATGCTGACCCTGATTCCCACACCTCCTCTTCCTGTGATTCAGCTGCTGGAGAGGCCGGCGGCTAACGGGCCACAAGAGATTTGAAAATGAGTGTCATGTTTAAGGGGGAAAACATGCTTCTCAGGCGAGCTCCATATTTGGATGATGGAAATTAAGTTACACGCTGTTGGCTTTCCTCCTTCCCCTGCAGGTCAACGGGATTGATCTTCGTGGTGCTACACATGAACAAGCGGCCGCGGCCCTCAAAGGAGCGGGCCAGGTGGTGACCATTATAGCACAATACCAGCCTGAAGGTAGGCTAAGACCAACATACAAATCTTTGCCATGGGGGTGGGGGGTGGGCATGAAGAGATCATCTTTCAAACACCCAACCTGTTTGTTTCAACGTTATCTCTGCCTTCCTCCTTCGTATTGTCTGCTGGCTTTGAAAGCTTTTCCGGGAAGGAATTAAGTTATTAATGTTAGGTGAAGTATTACTACTGGTTGTCTGTCAGTGATTGTGTTTCATAAGGTTTCAATCAATGGATAGCCCAGGGGTGTCAAACTCTATTTCATTGAGGGCTGCATCAGGGTTGTGCTTGACCTCGAGGGACCGGGGTGGGTGTGGCTAGGGTGGGCATGGCCAGCTTGACATCACACTTGTCGAGGGTGCCTGAGGACCCAGTTTTTGGCTGTAATGGCCTCCTAAAGCCTGTCAACTCGCAAAGCATCCCTGGCCTGCTCTCAAGTTGCCATAGACAGAAGGGGGAGGGGCACTGGCAGGACAGCATGGCAGCCACAACCAGAAACACATTCCATTTCTCAAGGCTGTATTCCCAGGAGGGGGGAAAGAGGGTCGTAATTGGGCTGTAAATTACATTTTTATTTATTTTATTTATTAAACACATTTATATGCCGCCCAATCCCGAAGGACTCCGGGCGGCTTACAAAAAAATAAAGAGAAAAAACACATAACGAAAAAAGAAACAATTTAAAAACAGCAACACCTCATACATTCATTCCAATCGGGGCTGGACCTCAACAGTGAGGTCAGCAGCCCCAGGCCTGCCGGAACAGCCAAGTTTTTACAACATGCGGTCAGAGCAATAGCAGTTATAGCAGTTGGACTTATATACCGCTTCATAGGGCTTTCAGCCCTCTCTAAGCGGTTTACAGAGTCAGCATATCGCCCCCACAGTCTGGGTCCTCATTTCACCCACCTCGGAAGGATGGAAGGCTGAGTCAACCTTGAGCCGGTGAGATTGGAACCGCTGAACTGCAGATAACAGTCAGCTGAAGTGGCCTGCAGTACTGCACCCTAACCACTGCGCCACCTCGGCTCTTCACTTGGATAGGTGGCTTCACTTGGATAGGTGCGGACAGGTAGCTCCTAATAAATAACTGGATTCCTTTTGAAGCTTGGCTCGAGGCTCATGATTTAATTAGGGCATCCATCGGAACCCTGAAACAACCCTCTGCCAGCGGAAAACGGCTGAAAACAGAGCCTGAGAGAGCCACACACGGCCCTCCCGAGCTTCGTTTTTGTTGGCAGAGGCAATGCAGGCCGGTCCTTCCGTTTCCAGGGTGTTCCCCATGGGCCTGATCTAAGCACCCTGCAGGTCGGATTTGGCCCATGAGTTTGACACCCCTGGACTGAACTGAAGAATCTTCTTGGAGGAGAAGCAAAACGTTTTTTCAACCAAGGAATTCCAGTTGCTTTTTGGAAGAAGCACCTTTGGGTAGCTATTATAAAGGCAACCTAATCAGCACCACGGACAGCAGCTCTTTTGGTTCCATGGCATTGCTGATGGTGTAGTGTAGTCACTCAGCTGGAGTTGATGCTAAGAGCCGAGGTGGCGCAGTGGTTAAATGCAGCACTGCAGGCCACTTCAGCTGACTGCAGTTCTGCAGTTCAGCGGTTCAAATCTCACCGGCTCAGGGTTGACTCAGCCTTCCATCCTTCCGAGGTGGCTAAAATGAGGACCCGGATTGTTGTTGGGGACGATATGCTGACTCTGTAAACCGCTTAGAGAGGGCTGAAAGCCCTATGAAGTGGTATATAAGTCTAACTGCTATTGCTAACTCTGCAAACCTGGTCCACTATAATTTGCATTAAATGCCTGAGCGATCAGGTGAGGCTTCGAACCACCTACCAAGATTAGGTTCCCAGGTTTTTCAACATGGACCATGAAGACTTTGGGTTGGTTCTGCAAGTAGTGATGGGATGTCCTACTTGCCACCTCAAAGGGAGGGCTTTCCAAGCATTTGCCAACCGAGCTTATCTGCTTGCCTTTATTTTCTTGGTTTGGACACGTTTCTCGTTTGTCTCATGGGGAGGAGACTGGAGGCAAGGTCACTGATCAAGAATCAAGAATATGTGAAGGGTTAATGCCACTTTGTAATGCCTTGGTAAGACCACACTTAAGGAACGCAGGGGCTAAGAGGCTGAACTTGTCGATCAGAAAGGTCAGCAGTTCGGTGGTTCAAATCCCTAGCATTGCGCAACGAAGTGAGCTCCCGTGACTTGTCCTGGCTTCTGCCAACCTAGCAGTTCGAAAGCACGTAAAAATGCAAGTAGAAAAACAGGGACCATCTTTGGTGGGAAGGTCACAGCGTTCCATGTGCCTTCGGTGTTTAGTCATGCCAACTAAACAGTCAGGCCACATGACCATGGAGACGTCTTCGGACAGCGCTTGCTCTTCAGCTTTGAAACGGGGATGAGCACTGCCCCCTAGAGTCGGGAATAATTAGCACATGTGTGGGGGGAACGTTTACCTTTACTTAATACCTCAGTTAGAACACTGTGTCCAGTTTTGGTCACCACAATATTTAAAAATAATGTTGAGACTTTGGGAAAAAGCACAGAGAAGAGCAACAAAAATGATTAGGGGGCTGGAGATTAAAACATAAGATGAATAATTGCAGGAATTGGGATGGCTAGTCTAAAGAAAAGAAGGACCAGGGGAGATATGATGTTGTTGTTAGTCGTAAAGTTGTGTCCAACTCATCGTGACCCATGGACAATGTTCCTCCAGGCCTTCCTGTCGTCTACTATCCTCTGGAGTCCATTTAAGCTCATGCCTACTGCTTCGTTGACTCCATCCATCTATCTCATTCTCTGTCGCCCCCTTCTTCTTTTGCCCTCAATCGTTCCCAGCATTAGGCTCTTCTCCAGGGAGTCCTTCCTTCTCATTAGGTGGCCAAAGTATTAGAGTTTCATCTTCAGGATCTGGCCTTCTAAAGAGCAGCCAGGGTTGATCTCCTCTAGGACTGACCGGTTTGATCACCTTGCAGTCCAAGGGACTCGCAGGAGTCTTCTCCAGCACCAGAGTTCAAAGGCCACAGCAGCCTTCCAATATTTGAAAGGCTGCCACTAAGAAGATGAGGGTCACCCTATTCTCCAAAGCATTAGTAGGCAGGACAAGAAGCAATGGATGGGAATTAATCAAGGAGAGAAGCAACTTAGAACTAAGGAGACATTTCCTGACAATTAGAACAATTAATCAGTGGAACAACTTGCCTCCAGAAGTTGTGAATGCTCGAACACTGGAAGTTTTTAAGAAGATGTTGGATAACCATTTGTCTGAAGTGGTGTAGGGTTTCCTGCCTATGCAGGGGGTTGGACTAGAAGACCTCCAAGGCCCTTCCAACTCTATTATTTTTATTTTATTCTGTATTCTGTAACATTAGAATTCTTTTCTTTGCACTGTAGTTTCCCAGGCTACTGTAACCCGCTGTTGTCTTTAGTTATTATCTGTTTCGTTGTACGCTGATAGCAGTAAGGCATGTATGTTTACATCTGTTCCCTCGAGCCATATCAAGATATTCTTTCTTTTGTGTACAGAAGATAAAAAACTCAAGGAAGGAGGAGGTCAATCCATCTAGTAAACTTTCGGTTGAAAATGTCGGTGTGCATGACTTTATTAGTGTCTCAAGGAATAAATCACAAAAGGATTCCAACCTTTGAATAACTTTGACTTGTGTAAAGATGTAAATCACCAAGTGCAAACAAGCCAGGGAAATTATTTAGGACACAGAGCAGTTGAACCTACTGATATGTCACATCTTAACGTGGTAGGCACTATTTTATTTCAGGAGGGGATTAGGTTACAGAGAGTCTGTCACTGCCTGTGATTTATATTTTAGTCATCTAACTTTTAGTTAGAGAAGTACTGTCATTACAGTTTTAAATTTATAAGGCCACCTTTAGTCAAAGCCATCTGAGTGATGTATTATTCAAACCAGTCCAGATCTAAAGTGAACAAAATAAACAGAAAAGGATGTCACACAGGAAACACGCATCATGGCTAAAACAAGCCATGATCGTGACCTGTTCTGACCCCCCTCGTCCCACACCAACACACACTCCGAGCCAAAGATAAGTTATGGCATTTAATTAACAGACAGACAGGTCCTTGGCAGCAAACCGGCACAGACAAGCTTGGGCAGCAATCCAGCACAGATAAGCCGTGGCAGCAATCTAGCCTGCCAAGCTCACAATAATGTTCTTCGACATTAGTTCCTGCGTTGACTTCTGCAAAAGGGGCGTGTGCACAAGCAGTCCTTTTATAGTCTGGAGAGGACCCTAATTACCACCAGCTGAGTGCAATTACCTCCTGTAATTGTGTAATTGTTCCTTACGCCTATTAGCTCTCCGGTGCCGGGCATCCAGGAACAACACCCTTGGCTCCTCCCCACTGCTGATGTCCAGATCACACTCCCTTATCTCCTCCCCACTGGTCCAAGGCTCAGGCACCTCCTGATGGCCAACCAGCCTCTCTGCACCCTGCTCGGAGTCGGAACCCTGTCCAGGGTCCTCCACATCCACCAAAGCCGACTCATAGGGCCCCTCGGAGTCTGGTAGCAGTTCCAACGGCCCCTGCTGGGCCACAACAGTGACCTAACCCAGAGTTTTGAGGAAAAGCCAAGTTTCAAACAAGTATCTATTGGGCTTCAATAACCAAACACGACATGGAGTTACTTAAGATTAATGTCTTTACCTATAGACAGAATCTTGCCAGATCTAAGAAACTGTTAGCCTAACTTAAGATATACTCTGATAACAGCTGGGAAGGAGACGATAGAAAAGGGAATAACAGAGTTGGAGGGGACCTTGGAGGTCTTCTAGTCCAACACACTGCTCAAGATGCTCTATACCATTTCTGACGAGGGGCTGTCCAGTCTCTTCTTGAAAACCTCTGGCGATGGAGCACCCACAACCTCTGGAGGCAAGCTATCCCACTGATTAATTGTTCTCATTAATTTCTCCTTAATTCAAGGTGGGTGCTCTCTTTAACACATTTTCATCCGTTATTCCTTGTCTTGCCCTCAGATCCTTGGTAGACAGAGGGGGTATTCAGCCAGTTTGGACTGGTCCGCCCAAACCGCTAGTGAAAATCGTGGATGACCCCGCCCGCCCGCCCTAGCTCCATGCCGTCCTATTTAGGCACATTTTCAAGTCGCGCGCATGTGTGCAAGCTTGCAAAGCGCATGCGCGGACAGCCATCTGCATGTGTCGACGGGCACACCCTCATGTCTGCAAACCGGTAGGGAAAGTAAGTGAATACCACCCCTGCTGGTAGGGAAGATTTACATCCATTCTTACCAACAGGAGTAAGAATTAATGTAAATTAATTGTGGCAAGTTAGTGACCACAAACTTAAAGTCACAGCTGCCATTTTGTGTGTTTTCATGATGTCTAGTTTAACGAAAAGAAGGACTAGGGGAGACATGATCAGCACTCTTCCAATATCTCAGGGGTTGCCACAAAGAAGAGGGAGTCAAGCTATTCTCCAAGGCACCTGAGGGTAGAACAAGAAGCAATGGGTGGAAACTAATCAAGGAGAGAAGCAACCTAGAAATAAGGATAAATTTCGTGACAGTTAGAACAATTAACCTGGGGAACAACTTGCCACCAGAAGTTGTGAATGCTCCAACACTGGAGGTTTTTAAGAAGACGTTGGATAACCATTTGTCTGAAGTGGTGTAGGGTTTCCTGCCTGAGCAGGGGGTTGGACTAGAAGACCCTTGAGGTTCCTTCCAACTCTGTTATCCTATCCTATCCTATTTTCTATTCTATTTTCTATTCTATTTTCTATTCTATTCTATTCTTTTTATTCTATATTCTATATTCTATATTCTATATTCTATATTCTATATTCTATATTCTATATTCTATATTCTATATTCTATATTCTATATTCTATATTCTATATTCTATATTCTATATTCTATATTCTATATTCTATATTCTATATTCTATCCTATTCTTATTCTTATTCTATTCTGAAGGTAAGGATGTCCACAAGAGATTAATTGCTTTTGGGGGTTAGGAATAAGAAGAGAAGATACACATTTAAAGGTCTCCAGCCCCCAACACGAATCCTTTCAGATTATAATTTTGATACGGCAAAATTATATGAGATAATATGAGAGCCAGTTTGGTGGAGATGAGAGTTGAGCTATTATCCAAAGCATCCAAAGGCAGGACAAGAAGCAAATGATGGAAACTAACCAAGGAGAGAAGCAACCTGGGCCTTAGGAGACATTTTCTGACCGAACAATTAACCCACTGGACAACTTGTCTCCAGAAATTGTGAATGCTCCAACACTGGAAGTTTTTAAGAAGATGTTGGATTAGCCATTTGTCTGATACTTCTCCAGTGCCTCTGGTTCCAAACATTATCACAGCTCCCATTTGTGACCTCCCTACGGATGCTCCTGGGAGCCAGTTTGGCGTAGTGGTTAAAGCACCAGGCTGGAAAATGGGAGACTGTGAATTCTACTCCCATCTTAGGCACAAAGGCCAGTTGGGTCTTTCTCTCAACCCTAAGAAGGAGACAATGGCAAACTACTTCTGAAAAAAACGTGCCAAGAAAACTGCAGGGACTTGCCAGACAGTTTCCAAAAATCAGACACAATCGAGCGGAAGAAAAACAGAAGATGCTCCTGGTTGCACAAACCATCGTCCATATGTGCTTCTTGTATAAAAGAAAAGAAGGTGACTTTTATTGACTTCAAAGTTCTCCCTCAGTGGCTAAATCCCAAACTGCCGTCCTTACGTGAAGCTGTCATATCTCATCACCGAAGGAACTGAGTTATATTTGATGTCATATCAAATTATTCAACTCCCTCCCAGGACACTCCCCACCCCCCAAAAAAGAATTAAATGGTCTCCTGGCTACGGCTCAAAAAACTTGTTCAGAGCATTATTTAAAGTTTTATGGGTCATAACTCGAGAATAAACATGTCCTAGATCCACCCGTATAAATCCTGATCTTTCCGTTCCGGTGAGCACCTGTGAAATGCCTTCCATCAGGTCTGCATCGCAACTGGAGCCAAAGCCTTCGATTGCAAAGTTTGGAGGTAACGGTGGATGACATTCCCCCCCCCCTTTGCTCTGATAAATGGTTCAAGATGGGGGGGGGAACTGTACAGATGTTATAAACAAAGAAACTCAGCCTTACTCAAACTGGGGGCAGGAGCTGTCCCCGCTTCTGTTTCCCCTGCCAATCTTGGCCCCTTTTATTGAGAGATAGATTATTGATAATGGATGGATGGATGGATGGATGGATGGATGGATGGATGGATGGATGGATGGATAGATGGTAGATATAGATGATAGATAGATGATAAATATGGAGATAGATAGATAGATAGATAGATAGATAGATAGATAGATAGATAGATAGATAGACAGATAGACAGATGATAGAGATAGAGAAATAGATGATAGATAGATGATAGATAGATAGATAGATAGATAGATAGATAGATAGATAGATAGATAGATGATAGATGATAGAGAAATAGATGATAAATAGATGGATGGATGGATGGATGGATGGATGGATGGATGGATGGATAGATAGATAGATAGATAGATAGATAGATAGATAGATAGATGATAGAGATAGAGAAATAGATGATAGATAGATAGATAGATAGATAGATAGATAGATAGATGATAGAGAGATAGATAGATAGATAGATAGATAGATAGATAGATAGATAGATAGATAGATAGATAGATAGATAGATAGATAGATAGATATAGAGAAATAGATGATAAATAGATAGATGGATGGATGGATGGATAGATAGATAGATAGATAGATAGATAGATAGATAGATAGATAGATAGATAGATGATATATAGAGATAGATAAATAGATAGATGATAGATAGATGATAGAGATAGAGAAATAGATGATACATAGATAGATAGATAGATAGATAGATAGATAGATAGATAGATAGATAGATAGATGATAGAGAAATAGATAGAGAGAGAGAGAGAGAGAGAGAGAGAGAGAGAGAAATAGATGATAGATAGATAGATAGATAGATAGATAGATAGATAGATAGATAGATAAATAGATAGATAGATGGATAGATGGATGGATAGATGATAGATAGATAGATGATATAGAGATAGATGATAGATAAATAGATAGATAGATAGCGAGAGAGAGAGAGAGAGAGATGATAGAGATAGAGAAATAGATGGATAGATAGATAGAGGGGTGTGTGTGTGTTTGTGTGTTCAGGAAATGAAGTCTTAGTAAAGGTCATAGAAAGAGTGGGAGGAAATAGACTTTTCTTTTTGAGCACTCAACATTAATATATCAAAATTCTCCTGGCCCTTTTTCAAGTGATTTCTCAAGTGATATTTTTCAAAGAGTAAATGAAAGAAATGAAATTTCAAATCACCAGGACTGGACGGATTACACCCCAGGGTTCTGAAGGAACTGGCAGACGAGATCTCAGAACCACTGAACTATATCTTTCGGAGATCCTGGAGCACCGGGGAACTACCAGAGGACTGGAAAAGATCTGATGTGGTTCCCATCTTCAAAAAAGGGGAAAAATAGATCCAGGAAACTACAGACCTATCAGCCTGACCTCAATACCAGGAAAGATTCTGGAAAAGATAATCAAGCTACCAATTAGCAAACACCTAGAAGTAAACAAAGTAATAGCCAAAAGCCAACATGGGTTTGTCAAAAACAGATCATGCCAGGCTAATCTTATTGCATTCTTTGACAAAGTGACAAAATTAGTGGACCAGAGGAATGCCATTGATATAGTTTACTTGGACTTCAGTAAGGTATTGATAAGGTAGACCATAACCTACTACTAGATAAAGTAGAAGAATGTGGGTTGGACAGCATCACCACCAGATGGATTCATAACTGGCTGCCCGACCACACTCAACGTGTAGTCCTCAATAGAACTGCATCTTCATGGAGGGAAGTATGCAGTGGAGTACCCCAAGGCTCTGTTTTGGGCCCAGTACTCTTCAACATCTTCATCAATGATTTGGATGAGGGAATAAATGGGGAACTCATCAAATGTGCAGATGACACCAAGCTGGCAGGAATAGCCAACACTTCAGAAGACAGGCTTAAGACACAGAAGGATCTTGACAAACTTGAACATTGGACACTATCTAATAAAATGAGATTCAATGGTGAAAAGAGTAAGGTTCTACATTTAGGCAACAAAAACGAAATGCACAGGTACAGTATAGGTGGTACCTTGCTCAATAGTAGTAACGGTGAGAGGGATCTTGGAGTCCTAGTGGAGAACCATTTAAATAGGAGCCAGCCGTGTGCAGCAGCCGCCAAAAAAGCCAACACAGTTCTAGGCTGCATCAACAGAGGGATAGAATCAAGATCACGTGAAGCGTTAATACCACTTTATAAGGCCTTGGTAAGGCCACACTTGGAATCCTGCATTCAGTTTTGGTCGCCAAGATGTAGAAAAGATGTAGAGACTCTAGAAAGAGTGGAGAGAAGAGCAAAAAAGAGGATTTAAGGGAGTGGAGATTAAAACATACGAAGAACGGTTGCAGGAACTGGGTATGTCTAGTTTAATAGAAAGAAGGACTAGGGGAGACATGATAGCAGTCTTCCAATATCTCAGGGGCTGCCACAAAGAAGAGGGAGTCAAACTATTCTCCTGGGCACCTGAGGGTAGAACAAGAAGCAATGGGTGGAAACTAATCAAGGAGCGAAGCAACTTGATTGAGAAACATTGACTTAGCTAGCTGCTGCAGGAAACAAATTATTGGATTTGGTTTAATTAAAAAAACTCTTTTTATGCTCTTAAGAGTTTTCCTTCCCTCAATGAAGTATGATGAGGAAGGAAGGAAGGGTGGAGGAAGAAAGGAAGGGAGGATCAAGGAAGGAAGGATGAGGGAGGAAGGAAGGAAGGAGAAGAGAGAAAGAAGGGAGAGGGAGGAGAAGGGAGAAAGGAAAGGTGGAGGGAGAAAGGAAGGGAGAAAGAAAGGGGGGAGGATCAAGAAAGGAAGGAGAAGAGAGAAAGAAGGGAGAGGGAGGAGAAGGGAGAAAGGGAGGGGTGGGAGGATCAAGGAAGGGAGAAGGGGAGGGAGGGAATAAAGAAGAAAGGAAGGGAGGAGAATGGAGAAAGGAAAGGTGGAGGGAGAAGGGGAGGGAAGGAAGATCAAGGAAGGTAGGAAGGAGAATCTTTGGCTGCTAGCTATGAATCCCCAGGAGATCGCAGGAGATGAATCAGAGCACGTAGGGGGCCTTTTGGAGCAAGACAGTCCATGCCTTGCTGCCTGAGTGACATAGCAGAATCCGACTGGGTCTGGTCTGCCTCCAAGAAAGGCTTTCTCTCAACTGAAAATCAGAATTTCCTCTAAGATAGAGCAAGTGGACACGGCAACATGGGAAACTCAAGATTGCTATAGGATAGGACTCAGAAACCCCCGAGCCCCCCCATGCACACAACCTTCTCATGCCCAAGAAGAGAGTATCCAGGGCTTTGTGTTCTGCTTGTATGCTGCAATGCAGCATCTCTGCAGGAAGGAAGCAGCCGATCCATCAAATATTACAGCTTGCAAATGAATGCCCTGTTTCACCAAATCTGCAAAGGAAAGCTCGTCCTTGATTGCCATTGTGTTTGGGTAGATTACCCTGGTATTATCCTGGTTCTTACTTCATCCTTGCAGGAGCCTTACAGTTTTGAGGGACATCAGGCGCGATAGTGCTATAAACACAAACGTCAGGGTTCCAAAGAGCATCCAAAAGTAAATCAAAATCCAAGGCAAAGTATTGCTCAAAGTTCCAATTTATGAAGAGAGCCATGTTGGCACATCTGGGGAAACCCCAAATCTGAAAGCTTCCCGGTTTTCCCCACCCAGTTGAAAGTTCAAGATCTTGCCCCCACACCCACAAGTCCATCCCATGGTCCAATCTTCCACGCTGGCAGTTCCGCCCATCCAGTTCCAGTCAGGTGCAGAGGTGCAAAGACAAAGGATGGCCTTGGCTTTCTAGAAAGAATGTTGTTATGGCTGCATAGCATCTAACTCCGTACAATCCCTCCCCCCCATTTTCCCATAATAGAAAATGCATAGTAGAAGAATAGAAGGCCAAAGATCCAAAAGAAAAGATGGTTGCAGGCCTGATAACAAGAACATTTGCAAGACCAAGACATATCGACATGACAGCAGTCTTCCAATATTTCAGGGGTTGCCACAAAGACGAGGGAGTCAAACTATTCTCCAAGGCACCCGAGGGCAGAACAAGAAGCAATGGGTGGAAACTAATCAAGGAGAGAAGCAACTTAAAACTAAGGAGAAATTTCCTGACAGTGAGAACAATTAACCAGTGGAACAATTAACCAGTGGAATTAACCTGCCTCCGTTCTGCCCTCTCCCTTCAGTAAAATGGAGGTAGCGGGGCAGAGAGGAAGGAAGAGCGATAGAGAGAGGGAAGGAGAGAGGTGGGAAGGAGAAGGGAAGGAGGAAGAGGGGCAGAGAGGAAGGAAGAAAGATAGAGAGAGGGAAGGAGAGAGGTGGAAAGGAGAGGGGCAGAGAGGAAGGAAGAGGGACAGAGAGAGGGAAGGAGGGAGGGAGGTAGAGGGGTGGGAAGGAGAGGGGAAGGAGAGAGAGAGGCCCCATGGTGATATTCAGCCAGTTCACACCGGTTCAGCCAAACTGTTTGTTAACTTTTTGCACAGTTTGGCAAACCAGCTGGCCACACCCCTTGCCCCTCTCCTCCCAGCACTAAGGCTCCGGCCATCACCACTGCCACTTTGACCCACCTTGCCCGTCACTCAGGAGTGACGTCAAGTTGGCCCCTCAGTCACATGACTCCCCCATCCATGCCTACCCAGCTGGTCATTAGGGAGAACCTGTTGTTAAATTGCTTGAATCCCATCACTGCCTACGCCCCATGTTTAATAGCTGCCTAAATCTTTTTAAATCTTCCCTTTGCCTTCCAGAATAGCCTCTAACTCATCCAGCATTAACTTTATACCATCCGAGGATGTGATTATGGTACCCTCGAAAACTTCATCCATTTAAACCATCATCCATTTAAACCTTCATCTATTTAAATCTTCATCCATTTAAACCTTCATCCATTTAAGCCTTCATCCATTTATCGTACACTTAAAGCCTTCATTAATCAAAATATAGATTACCGCAGGGGCCATGAAAAATCTCTAGGACTCTCCACTGCTTTGTAAGTTGGTGCGGGGATCGTTTGCAAATGCTTTCCGAATCATCCCGTTATTAATGCTTCTAGCGGTTGTAAAAGCTACCCCATATTTTACGGTGTTATGGATGAGACTCTCATGCCAAATGCTTTTTTTCTAAATGTCGTACCGCTTCCCCAACCTTTTAAGCCTGTATTTCTCTCAAAACAAAGGCAGATGAGGTTAATCTGGGGGAATGCCTTTGTGACAAACACATGCTGGTACCTTGTTCACGGTTGCCAAAGGAACCACATTGCTGTTTAATCGTCTGCTTGAGGGCCTGGCTTGGGATAGGTGTCAAGTTTGTAATATCCAATGCCATCTTTCACTTTTTAGAAGATAAATCCAACATTGTGTTGTATTGTATAGAAAAGCACTGTTGTGGCCCACCCGCACCCACCAGAGCTGGCAGCAGATTCGGATAGTGAGGAGGGTTGGGGAGGAACCTGGGCCAGTCCTGGAGTCTGGGGAAGGCTCCGATGAGGGCTCTGTGTCGGAGGCAGAGAGGGGGCCAGGGCCGTCTAACAGTTATCAACTGCCTTCAGAGTAAGAGATCAGTGAGGCAGAAGAACAGCTGGAGCCTGTTCCCAGTGTGTGCATGACTTGGGAGTAAAGCCACAGGTGGAAGGTGATTGGCCCCTCCCATAGGACATAAAAGAGGAGCGAAAGGGGAGGGGGCTTTTTCAGAAAACAATTCGTTCATTCACTCATTAGATTCGTTTCAGGAGTGTGAAGATCTGTCCATGAATCTCAGAGACTCTGGGCCCAGTCTTCCCTTGCACAGCACCTCGTTTGGAAAATATTGACATGGCAGCTTTCCAAGCTAGATAAGGTCTGTGGTCATCAATTCACCTTTGAAAGACTGTTTATCAGGCCTTTGGTGAAGGCAAGTGAGAGGAATTCACATTCGTTGAATAAAAGGGGGTTTGTTGGGACCAGGATCCGAGGTGGCGCAGTGGTTAAATGCAGCACTGCAGGCTACTTCAGCTGACTGCAGTTCTGCAGTTCGGCTGTTCAAATCTCACCGGCTCAGGGTTGACTCAGCCTTCCATCCTTCCGAGGTGGGTAAAATGAGGACCCGGATTGTTGTTGGGGACAATATGTTGTTGGGGGCAATATGCTGACTCTGTAAACCGCTTAGAGAGGGCTGAAAGCCCTATGAAGCGGTATATAAGTCTAACTGCTATTGCTAGGACTCTGCTTCGTGCTTACATCAGAACAAGCACTTAAGGCCAAGGGGAAAACAAAAGTTCAAGTACAGATCAGGTGAAACCTGGCTCAAAAACAGTGAGAGGGACCTTGGAGTCCTAGTGGACGGTCACTTAAATATTAGCTAGCCGGCAGCAGCCAAAAAAGCCAATGCAATCCTAGATTGCATTAACAGAGGGATGGAATCAAGAGGACATGAACTATTACTTTATAAAACCTTAGTAAGGCCACACCTGGAATACTGCATCTAGTTTTTTTTTAAATTAAAGTTTATTTTTATTTTTCAAAACAAACACAGCACATAAAATCTTCCTTTTTTACATACTGTAGAAAGTGTGCCAGTTGGTTACAAAAGGCTTTCGTGCATCTCTTCCACAGTCATCGAGCATAATTCATATTAACTCAAGTATTTTAACTCAGATATTTATACACCTTACCGTCATCATACCTCCTATGCATTTGGTTTTGGTCACACACACAAAAGATGTTGAGGCTTTGTATATTTAATAAGAAACATACTATAATTCCAAATAACCAAAATATCCAGGAGCAAAGTTAGCCGTTGAGGATTGAAATTGATTTATAGCAGTGGTCTCCAACCTTGGCAACTTTAAGACCTGGGCTGGCTGAGGAACTCTGGGAGTTGAAGTCCACAAGTCTTAAAGTTGCCAAGGTTGGAGACCACTGATTTATAAAACTCAAGGGAGGGGGGGGGTTCCTTTTAAAGCCTGGTTGTTC
Source organism: Thamnophis sirtalis (assembly GCF_051295495.1). Lineage (NCBI taxonomy): Eukaryota > Metazoa > Chordata > Lepidosauria > Squamata > Natricidae > Thamnophis > Thamnophis sirtalis. Next base: position 7,004,704 of record NW_028261388.1, on the reverse strand, counting down.
TAATGCAAGGCCTCTAGATGGCACCGTAGAGCAAATATATCATTCATGAAATGAATGATAAAGTTTATTGAGAGGGTGGTTGTTTTTTTTTAAGATGGTAAAAACTAATAAGAAGTAAGGAAAAGAAGAAAGGAAAAGAAAGGGGTCAAAGGAATGACAAAAGTGCAAAAAGAAGAGATGAAAAAGAGAGATAAAAAAGGAAAAAAATATAAAGAAGCTTCCAATTTTCTTTGCAGCAAATGCAAATATAATTATTTTGTTATCGAGAACTACCCACGTTTATAGCAATAGCAATAGCAGTTAGACTTATATACCGCTTCATTGGGCTTTCAGCCCTCTCTAAGCGGTTTACAGAGTCAGCATATCGCCCCCAACAACAATCCGGCTCCTCATTTTACCCACCTCGGAAGGATGGAAGGCTGAGTCAACCCTGAGCCGGTGAGATTTGAACAGCCGAACTGCAGAATTGCAGAACTGCAGTCAGCTGAAGTAGCCTGCAGTGCTGCATTTAACCACTGCGCCACCTCGGCTCTATCAAGATTGACAGACCTGGCTGTGATCAGCCTTCCAAACAAAAAGAAGAAGAAGGAGGAGAAGAAGAAGAAGAAGAAGAAGAAGAAGAGGAGGAGGAGGAGGAGGGAGGAGGAGGAGGAGGAGGAGAAGAAGAAGAAGAAGAAGAAGAAGAAGAAGAAGAAGAAGAAGAAGAAGAAGAAGAAAGGGGATTTGATGTCATTCGTCAAATATCTGAAAGCAAATTGCAGGGCAGAAGGTCAAAAGAGGTCTTTTGAGAGGTCCCAGAATGCAAGGCACAACGTCATGGTCTCGGATTCTGATTGAATTGTAGGAAAAATATCCTAGGAGTAAAGAGAAGTTTGATAGAACTATTATTTCCTAAAGAGCCTGCTAGGGTTCAAGAAAAGGTTGGACTTCCATTGGTCAAGAATGATTTAATTTGGATTTCTATACTGAGCAAGATTTGCATGTAACGTTTGAGATGTTCCAGGTAGTTGACCTGAGTCCTGGTTTCTCCTAGAAGTAAGAGAAGTTTGATAGAACTATTATTTCCTAAAGAGGAAACAATGGGTGGGAACTAAACAAGGAGAGAAGCGACCTAGAACTAAGGAGAAATTTCCGGACAGTTAGAACAATTCATCAGTGGAGCAGCTTGCCTCTGGAAGTTGTGACCGCTGGAGTCGAAAAACATTGGAGCTGAAATGCCGAGGCTATCCTGTACTTTCCTGTTGATTTCCCAAGGATGACCCTGTCAGTCTTGCTCATCTTCACTCTTGTTTATTCAAGTACAGTTGGGTGCGATTATTTTTAGACGCAGCCTTTTTAAAAAAGAAAGAAAGAAATCTCATTTCCTCCCAAGGAAGCTTTAGGGCCATTCCTTATTCCAAGAAGATATTGTTGTCTCTGTGTCATTCATTAGCACATTTATTGATGATTTAAAAGACAGGGCTCCGTTAGACCCACCCTGCGCTAATGAAACTCGTAGATGCTGCAGAGATGCTCTTCCCCTTTGACACCACGGGCTGCCGTGGGACAGATGCTATCAAGAGCTGTCAGGAGAAGCCGAAGGATCTTCTCTAACCATCTGGATGTCAAAAGCAATGCCGGAACGGAAGAGGGATGAGTCTAATTTATGGACCTGTTTTGAAAGATTGACAGACCTGGCCGTGATCAGCCTTCCAAGAAGGAGGAGGAGGAGGAGGAGGAGGAGGAGGAGGAGGAGGAGGAGGAGGAGGAGGAGGAGGAGGAGGAGGAAGAAGAAGAAGAAGAAGAAGAAGAAGAAGAAGAAGAAGAAGAAGAAGAAGAAGAAGAAGAAGAAGAAGAAGAAGAAGAAGAAGAAGAAGAAGAAAGATGTCATTCATCAAATATCTGAAAGCAAATTGCAGGGCAGAAGGTCAAAAGAGGTCTTTTGAGAGGTCCCAGAATGCAAGGCACAACGTCATGGTCTCGGATTCCAATTGAATTGTAGGAAAAATATCCTAGGAGTAAGAGAAGTTTGATAGAACTATTATTTCCTAAAGAGCCTGTTAGGGTTCAAGAAAAGGTTGGACTTCCATTGGTCAAGAATGATTTAATTTGGATTTCTATACTGAGCAAGATTTGCATGTAATGTTCGAAATGTTCCAGGTAGTTGACCTGAGTCCTGGTTTTTCTTTCTCAATGCTAACTAAGCAGAAGGTAATCATAGTTGTTGTTGTTCTTCTTCTTCTTCTTCTTCTTCTTCTTCTTCTTCTTCTTCTTCTTCTTCTTCTTCTTCTTCTTCTTCTTCTTCTTCTTCTTCTTCTTCTTCTCCTCCTCCTCCTCCTCCTCCTCCTCCTCCTCCTCCTTCTTCTTCTTCTCCTCCTCCTCCTCCCCTACTACCTCCTCCTCCTCCTTCTTCTTTCTCCTCCTCCTCTTATTCTTCCCCTCCTCCCCTCCCCCTCCTTGCCCCCACCTCTCCTTGCCCCTCCTCCTCCGTCTCTCCTCCTCCTCCTTCTCTTCCTCCACCCCACCACCTCTTCTTCTTCCTCCTCCTCCCTCCTCCTCCCCTACTACCTCCTCCTCCTTTTCTTCTTCTCTTTCTCCTTCTCCTCCACCTCCTCCTTCTCCTCCTCCTTTTCTTCTTTCCCCCTCCTCTTTCTTTTTCTCTCCTCCTCCTTCTCCTCCTCTTCTTCTTCTTTCCCCTCCTCCTTCTTTTCCTCCTCCTCCTCCTTCTTCTTCTCCTCCTCCTTCTCTTCCTCCACACCACCACCTCTTCTCCTTCCTCCTCCTCCCTCCTCCTCCCCTACTACCTCCTCCTCCTCCTTCTTCTTTCTCCTCCTCCTCCTCCTCTTATTCTTCCCCTCCTCCCCTCACCCTCCCCCCTCCTTGCCCTCGCCTCTCCTTGCCCCTCCTCCTCCTCCTCCTCCTCCTCCTCCTCCTCCTCCTCCTCCTCTTCTTCTTCTTCTTCTTTAATTTTCAACTAGTAAAACTTATGTGTAGGTTGTCTCTAGATCACTTGCCATTTTAGATGTGTATGTACGGTAAATCTATTCTACAGACTCATTCATCACTGAATTATTGCTGTCACTGCTCTACTGATATCTGCAACTTTTGCATAATACATGACTAGGATGCAGGATAAATTATTACTACGGCCCAAATATGACTTTCCAGTCAGTCAAAGAAAATAAATGGTAATTGGGTTTGGCTCCCATTTTATTTCGCTATATTAAATATAGATAATCAGCTTAGAATCATAACTGGGAGCAGAAGGCAGCCCTTAACTGAATCACACCTGGTTTTATGTCCTTGTTTGCCATGTTGCCAAAGTGAATTACTGCAGTTGTTAAGTGAATCATGTAGTCATTAAGTGAATTTCCCCTTAACTTTGCTTGTCGGAAGCCAGCTGGTGATCACATAACCCCCGGGATGTTGCAATCGTTAGAAATACAAACAAGTTGTCAATCTCCCAAATTTAGATTATGTAACTGTGGTGACTGTAGGGTTTTAAGTGCGAGGACTGGTTGTTACGTCGCTTTTTTCAATGCTGTTGTTAACCTCAGATGATCACTAAACAAATGGCTGTATAGTCAAGGACTCCCTGAATCCGTCTGGATTATTTTTCAGACACAGAAGACGTAATATGTACACTTCCAAGTAGATAAGGATAGATTTCCCTCCTCAGCTACAAAAGGCCAAGATCTCCTCCTCCTCCTCCTCCTCCTCCTCCCCCTCCCCCTCCCCCTCCTCCTTTTCTTCTTCTCTTTCTCCTTCTACTCCACCTCCTCCTTTTCCTCCTCCTCCTCCTCTTCCTTTTCTTCTTCTCTTTTCCTACTCATCCGCCTCCTCCTTCTCTTCTTCTCTTTCTCCTTCTACACCTCCTCCTTCTTTTCCTCCTTCTCCTCTTCCTTTTCTTCTTTCCCCCTCCTCTTTCTTTTTCTCTCCTCCTCCTTCTCCTCCTCCTCCTCTTCTTCTTTCCCCCTCCTCCTTCTTTTCCTCCTCCTCCTCCTCTTCTTTCCCATTCCTCCTCCTTCTTCCCCCCCTCCTCCTCCTTCTCTTCCTCTTTGACCACTTTGACTGTCAAAACACAGATGGCTACAAAATTAACTTGTCCAAATTACCTTTCCTTGATATTTTGGGAGGTGGTGGTACTGTGTCTCCTCACTGGAGTGTGGTGGGAATGCAGATTTTGCAGTATCTTTCCCTTGGAGTGAGGAGGGAATGGAGATTTTGCAGTATCCTTCCCCTGCCACACCTACCAAGCCACACCCACAGAACTGTTAGTAAACAGTTTCACCACTGGCTAAGGCTGATATGATAGCAGTCTTCCAATATCTCAGGGGTTGCCACAAAGAAGAGGGAGTCAAACTATTCTCCGAAGCACCAGAAGACAAGACAAGAAACAATGGATGGAAGTACAGACCTTATCAGTTCCTTGCTATAATTGCAAGGTCGTGAGCTCACACAGTCGAAAGGCTGCAGATTAAGTTCTGGCAAGCAGTCTTTGTGGCACAAAATGCAATGAGCAAAATCTTCAGAAATATGAACTGTTGTCTCCTACGATAACCACTCCGCTTTCCTTCTATTTATTCCCCAGCCAGGAGGGACCATTCAGCATCCACATGTGCTTTGCTTCCCAAGTCGACTTCTTGTCCTTTGTTGCTCACCTCTTCTAACTGCTCTGTGCATGCGTGCATCTGGAACAAACCCAGCTGTTCTTCCTCCAAACTTATTTCAGCCTCTGAAGGCAGCTGCCTCTCTGGTGGCTGGGAAATGTTGGGATGGCTCTGACTCTACCTCTGCGTCCAATGCAGAGCATCCATCAAAGCCTTCTCCAGGCTCCAGTACTTGGCCAAGTTCCTCCCCAACCTCGTCCGAGTCTGCCGCCAGCTCCATTGGTAGCTGGTGGGCCACAACCATCAGAAGGTTGCAAAAGAGGATCACATGACCTTGGGATGCTACAACTACCATAAATACATGCCTGTAATAAGGTGCTTGAATTTTGATCATATGACTATGGGGATGTGGCAACAACGGTTGTTAAGGGCAAGGACTTGTTGTAAGTCCCTTTTTGTGGTGTCCTTGAAACTTTGAGCTGCAGATTGAGGACTGCTAGTAATTTAATACAGGTCACAGACCCAGTAGCCTTCATAGAACAAGAACAAAAAGTTAAGACACAGTAAAATACGACAAGAAAATGAACAAAAAAGGCAAAAGTAAAGCAAAGGAAGAATGATGTAAGACTCTAAAGTCCTACATAATATTTTGCTCCAGACAGTACAACTTCCAATCAATCCAAAATTAATTTGCCATTAGTAAAGCACAAATTCTGCAGACTGCTAATGGAGACTTAGCAACAGCTTGTGAGTTATGAGGTTCTTTCTCTGCCAGCAAAGATTTGCATAAAATGCACCCAGTCATCCGGGGAATTCGTAAGAAGTAGTTATGGAGCATCTAGGACAGATGTTATCAGATGTTGGTCCCAGAGGTGCTTTTTTCAAGAGGCCACTGGACTTTCTGATTTTTTTCTTTAAAGACCTTTTGCTTCTCATCTAAGAAGCTTCTTCAGCTCTGACTGGATGGCAGGGAATGGAAGGATTGATATTCCTTGCAGACAGCTGGTCATTTGCATCCTCTTTAGAGAGTCATTGAGGCCACTTGGAGGTTTACCTGTGTCCTCAGGGTCACCTGAGTAGTGCAAATGGGTGTGGAGCCTTCTTGGAACTGTTGAAAGGACTGTGGTGTACACTGGAGATAGATGATGTCGTATCCCTCCCCCTCTGTTGAGAGAGGGCTGTTCAGTTTTGACCTAGATGGCTTCTTTGATCCTTCTTTCAACCCAGCGGTCCTCTCTGTCCAAAATGTGGGCTTATCTATCTTCCAAAGAGTGGGCTTTGTTTTTTAAATGCAGGTGGACTGCTGAATCTTGTCCTGATAGATTTGTTCTCCTACGTTGTGCCATGTGTTTGTGAAGTGGTTGTTTTGTTTCCCCAATGTACAGATCTGCATATGGCTCACTGCATTGTAGTGTACATACCACGTTGCTCAGTTTGTGTCTGTGTGTTTTATCCTTGGAACGGACAAGCTTCTGCCTTAGTGTATTCTCGGGTTTGAAGTGTGCACATAATGAAGATCCTCCTGCAGCATGCGAAATGACAACGTTGCTTCGTTTATTGTTCTCATCATTGTCTGTTACAGAGGAGCTCCTGTGGGGTCAATTTTGAGATTTGAGATCTCAGGTGTTGGATTTCAAACCACCAACTGGATCTTTGCAGTGCTCCATTTTCTGCTTGCCTTCAGTCAACCCATGAAACTCTTGATAAAACAGGCTGGATCTACATCCCTGCTGTAGAGAGTTCGGCTATTGTGTTTATGGAGAACATTTCTTTTTCTGGCAAGTTTACTTCCCCAGCAATATTCAGCTCAGAATTGGACTTATTTCAAGTTTCAAGTTTATTAGAATTTGTATGCCACCCACTCCCAGGGGACTCTGGGTGGCTCACAACAGACAAGAAACATTTGAATTTAAAAAATAGAATAAGAAAATAAAAAATACAGTATTAAAATCCACATCACCCATTCCATCTAAACGGGGCTGGATATCAATCAGCACTGGTTCAGCAACAGTGAGGAGGTTGGGGAGGAACATGGGCCAGTCCTGGAGTCTGGGGAAGGCTTAGCTCAGCGGCTAAGATGTTGAGCTTGTCGATCAGAAAGGTCAGCAGTTCGGCAGTTCAAATCTGTAGCGCCGCGTAACAGAGTGAGCTCCTGTGGCTTGTCCCAGCTTCTGCCAACCTATCAGTTCAAAAGCACGTAAAAATGCAAGTAGAAAAATAGGAACCACCTTTAGTGAGAAGCAAGGGTGGATTACAATTTTTTTACTACCAGTTCAATGGGCGTGACTAGATGTGGGGGGGGCATGTGAGTGAGTGGGTGTGGCCAACTTGACATCACTCAGAACATGGCCCAGTCCTGGAGTCTGGGTAAGGCTCTGCTGAGGGCTCTGCGTTGGAGGCAGAGATGGGGCCAGGGCTGTCTGACAGTTATCAGCTGCCTTCAGAGTCGGAGATTAATGTGCCAGAAGAATAGCTGGAGCCTGTTCCCAGTGTGTGCATGCGCAGTTGCCAGACGAAGGGAACAGCTAAGGAACAATGGCTCGACTTGGGAGTAAGGCCACAGGTGGACGGTGAATGGCCCCTCCCATAGGGAATAAAAGAGGAGCGAAAGGGGAGTGGAGTTTGCAGGAGACAAATAGTTCATTCCTGCATTCACGCCAAGTATTGCAGCGTCTGAAAGATATCGGCCTGGCCACTCTCCAAGCCTGATGAAGGTCAATAACTGTGAACTATCTTGAAAGACTATAGACTTTGCTAGAGAGGAATTCACTGTAAATTAAATAAAAGGGGTTTATGGGGATGAGAACTCCGCTTCGTGCTGCTGGAGAAGCCAAGGTCAGAACAGTAGGCAGTATTGTTCCACCATTCGTTACTTGTTCCTCTCATTGGAGCTGCAACTTTCCACCTCCTCAGCAACTCCTTTGACAAACTTTCCTAACTCAAACCCAGAGGTGGGTTCCTACCAGTTTGCACCTATTCGGTAGAACCGGTTCATCAAATCTACCGAACCGGTTAGAAGAGATTCCACCAGTGGACCCGGAAAGCAGGCCACACCTACAGAAGAGGTTCCAAAGTTTTTTGAAACCCACCACTGGTCCTTGGATATGATTATTCTACACTATCATGCTCATATTTATAAAACTCAGTGCGTCTGTGAAAGGTAAGGATGGCTACTGCGTTTGTGGTGCAATCAGAACATTGCGTGTGTTGAAGTTGTTTTAACGCAAACCAAAGATGCCTTTTAAAAAACAAGCTTACATCCTATTCTTATGCAGGCCAGTGCTGTGTGTGAGGTAATTTAAGGTGGTTCTGACAAGTGTCGTCGGCATCTTCATATCCGGTCACATGGGCGGCAAGCCACTCCCATCCGGTCACATGGGTGGCAAGCCACTCCCACAAAGGAAGCCACACCCACAGAGTAGGTTCGAACAATTTTTGAAACCCACCACTGCTCCAACCGGAGTCCTTTCAAATCCCATAGGACGTGCCTCTAACGGTACAATGCTCCGCTAACTTTCACGGGAGCCTGAGCGAGACGCTTGTGTGAATGAGATTTTACAAGAAGATTGACGCAGAACAAGAGGTCTGTGAGTCCTGGCACCACAAAGGCTCGGAGTAAACAGTAGGCAAAGGGCCCGCAGGATGTTTTGAATACAGACCCCATAATCAAGTTCCTCTAATCACTGTAATTAATTAGTCACTTTCTGGCACCCTGATAGTTTCGCTCCGTTGGGGTGAGGTTTCCTCAATTCGCGTAACCCTTTTTTTTTTTTTTTTTTTTTTTGCATTTCTCTGCTTAGTCACCGCGGAACAAAAGAGTCATATTTGCATAACTGGGTATTTGCATTTTCATTTCCCCCCAATTCCTTCATTCCTTTTCGGGCCTCGTGTGCTAATTCAGCACTCCTGTCTGTTCCGTATTCCGTTTCTGACGTTTTCCTTCTCCAAGCTTAACAGATCAAGGAGATGGGGCGGTGGGGGGAGGAGGATGTTACTAATTAACTTCCTCTAAGGTCATGTTTCTGATTAACTTGCAATGCTCAGAACACGTTTTGGAACAGAAAATCGTTTAGTTGTGACAAGCAGCAGAATGATCCGCTTGGAAGAAATCTAGGTTAACTTTAAACCAGGGCCGGGCTGCTGGGGATTTGCAGGGGTTCGGGAGAACCTCTACCTGAGATTCTGTGCAATTTGGAGATCCCCCCCCCCAAATCCCACTCCTGGCTGGCCCTGCCTGCCCCTCAACTCCCCAGGAGTCCCCACGCCAATGGTGGGTTGCTCCCGTTTTGGCACAGTTCAGCTGAACTGGTAGTAGCTGCGGTGGCAGGCCCCGCCAGAGGTGGGTTCCTACCAGTTCGCACCTATTCGGTAGAACCGGTTCGTCAAATCTACCGAACCGGTTGGAAGAGGTTCCACCAGAAAGCAGGCCACACCTATAGAAGAGGTTCCAAATTTTTTTGAAACCCATCACTGACACACACACACACACACACAGAAAGAGAAAGAAAGGAAGAAAGAAAAAAAGAAAAAAAGAAAAAAGAAAGAAAAAGTGAGAGAGAGATGAAAGAAAAAAAGGAAAAAGGGACAGAGAGACAAAAGGAAGGAAAGAGAGAGAGAGAGAGAGAGAGAGAGAGAGAGAGAGAGAGAGAGAGAGAGAGAGAGAAAACACATGGCCAGCAAGCCACTCCCACCAGTTCACATGGCCAGCAAGCCACTCCCACAAAGGGGGCCACACCCACAGAATAGGTTCGAAAATTTTTTGAAATCCACCACTGGGCCCCGCCCACCTGTCTGGAAGTTTCTGCGCATGCAGAGAAGCGTTGTGTGTATGCATGAGCTCACCTGAACCGCTAGTAAAAATATTTGCAACCACCACTGCCCCACGCAGCCCATTGTGGATGCAGGTAAGTGCAGGGAGCATTCGGAGGCTCGGGGAGGGCGAAAAACGGGCCTACCAGAAGTTCGGGAAGGCAGAAATGAGCCGTTTCCAGCCTCCAGAGGACCTCTGGAGCCCGGGGTGGGCAAAATCTCCCCCCCTCACCATAGTGCAGGAGGCTGACTAGGCCACACTCACCATGGCCATGCCCACCCAGCAATCAGAGAATCCCTTGCTAAAAAAAACTTTTTGAGAATTTTTTTTTATTTTTTATTCTTACATAGCATTTTAAGTATACATTCACATAGTTGTTATTCTTCTGTACATTTATCATTCTTATACATTTAATATTTCATTTAATGGGTTATAATATACAATTTGGGTTTGGTTTATTTACCATCCCTTCTTCCCGTTGTGACACCACCTCATTTTCCCTTTCTTTTCTCCCTCCCTCCCTTCTCTACTTTCTTCTTTCTTCCTCTCCTTCCCCTTCCTTCTTCCCTTGCCTTTCTCCCGCTCCCCCTCTTCCTCTTCCCCTTCCTACCCTCTCTCTTTCTCTTCCTTTCCCTTCCATCCTCCTCTCCTTACCTCTTTCTTCTTTCCCCCATCTTCCTTTCATTCTCTCCTCCTCTCTCCCTCTCTTTTTCTATTATTGAAGGGGGCCTTTTTCCGGCCTCAGTTTATATTTCCTTGGGATCAGTGACGTGCGGTGAGTTTTATGGCTGGTGAGGCAGCTTTTTAGACTTGTGGACTTCAGCTCCCAGAATTCCACAGCCAGGCATGCTCAGTTCCGATTTAAAGCGACAGCATTTTTCCCCCTTGCAAAATAAGTTTTCCCATTCTTTTTCTTCTCCCTCCCCCTCCTTCCTCCCTCTCTCCCTCCCTCCCCCCTCTCTCAAACAGACACACACACACAGATAACTTGGATCCCTCTCTCACTCTCAAACAAACACAAACACAGAAGTTGGATTGGATATATTTTCCAAAGGCTTGAAAGCAGCTCCTCTGCCATACCCCCCCCCCCTTCCCCTGATGCCTTCCGATCGAGCCTTTGATTGCAGGTGAATCACGTTTCCTTTTCAGTGAAGCTGGGCTTATATACTTTTATCCAGCTCTGTATTTGTGTGTGTGTGTGTGTGTCTGTGTCTCTGTGTGTTTGAAAAGGCAACGTGGGTTCTGCATGCAATCAAACTTTTTGAATTCCTCCCCCCTCCTCACACATGCACCTTTTACAGCTGTTTCAGAGAGGATTTCAACTCTGTCCTCATGAAAGGCCAGAGCTCTGAGTCAGACTGAGCTAGTTGCTCCCAGAGAACTCTAAAAAGCCTCTAAAAATGCCCTCTACAGGAGGCGAGAAGGTGGGGTCAATGGGGGGGGGAGGGACATTCAGTGTATAAGACACACCAGTGGTGGGATTCAGCCAGTTCGCACCTATTCGGGAGAACTGGTTGTTAACTTTCTAAGCAGTTCGGACAACCAGTTGTTGGAAGAAATCTTCTTTTGTTTTTTTCCACTTTACAGGGCTAATCCTGAAAGGAAGGCAGGAAGGAAACATTCTGGTGTTGTTTCTGGCCTCATCTTTATTGCCCTCCTTACAGAAACTGTCTCTCCGGTTAACCCTTACTACATTTTAACAGCTCAGATGAAGCACCCTTCAATGTGAATGACATTGAGTTGGCCATGCCCACACGGTTACATGACCACTGAGCCCCCACTACCCAGCTGGTCATTAGGGCAGAGAACCAGTTGTTAAATTATTTGAATCCCACCACTGAGACACACCCAAATTTTCACCCTCTTTTGGGGGGGGGGAAGGTGCGTCTTATACTCTGAAAAATACAGTACCTATTTGGCCAAACCGGACTGAACCGTTAGGAACCCACCTTTGAATTGAATTGAATTGAATTTTATTATTTGTATGCTGCCCTTCTCCGGGAGGACTCAGGGCGGTGAACAATTCAAAAGGGGAAAAAGGGGAACATAAAACGAAATACAGATAATTAAAATAAGCAAGAGTCACACAACCATACAAGTCGAGAGGGGAGGGAACTCATCAACCCCAGGCCTGCCGACAAAGCCAGGTTTTGACAGCTTTTCGGAAGGCCTGGAGAGAGGTGAGGGTCCGAATCCCTGCGGGGAGTTCGTTCCAGAGGGCCGGAGCTGCCACAGAGAAGGCCCTCCCCTGGGTAGTAGCCAGATGTCATTGGCTAGTAGATGGAACCCGGAGGAGGCCAACCCTGTGAGATCTAATGGGTCTGTGGGAGGTAATTGGCAGCAGGCGGTCTCTCAAGTACCCAGATCTGGTTTGAACACAAGAAAAGCGAAATCTACCACTGACTTTGTGGTTGTGTGTTCTTGGCAGGCAAAGAAAGGGTTTCTGAAAGGACCTTGTAGGTCCGCATTGAGGCAATGAATGAAGCGGTTGTGAGATATTCATCTTGCTTAGCGATTGTGGGTAAAGCTAACGAGGGCTGCGGCCTTCCCGATTACAAGCCAAGCATTTACGCCTTGAGCCAGGCAGAAGTGAAATCCATCGGCAAAATGGGTCAAAAGCTGTCCTTTCTCCTTTGTACACTTTGAGTCATATAAGAGAGGGGGGGGGTTGAAAGAAAATCCTCAGGGTGGGGCGAGCGCGTGAGCTCCCTGTAAACAAAGTACAGTCTCCTGTACTTTTCCTGACCATCTGAAATTTCAAAACGGAAGAGACTCCTGTCACAAGTGTCGCAGGGAGAGTCTTCCTCGGCAAGCGGAGTGGAAAATTAAATTTGACCTAATAATGCTTAAAGCAACGGGGGGGGGGAGTTTCCATTTGACTGCCTCTGAGGAGAGAGAGAGAGAGAGGTTAAAAATAAGGATGAGGCCATTCCTCCTCTTTGGTGGGTTTTTCTTGCCCTTCGCCAGGTTTGATCATGAGAATTCGTAATGAGTTTGGAGGGCTTCCTTTAATAAAACGTTGGATGTTCTGACCCAGCCTTAGCAGAAGCAAAAATCAGACTCCTTGTCACAAAACTTACCTCTTGTGAATTAATTGCATTCACCCACTGAAAAGTCCAGCCAAGAGTCCTTCAAGGAGTTAACTGCACTACAGATTTTATCAGTTCCTTGCGATAATTGCAAGGCCATGAGCTCCCAGCTGAAAGGCTGCAAATTAAGTTCTGGCAAGCAGTCTTTGATGCACAAAATGCAATGAGCAAAGTCTTCAGAAATATGAACTGTTGTCTCCTACGACAACCACTCCCCTTTCCTTCTATCTCCATCCATCCATCCTTCTATCCATCTCTATCTATCTATTTCTATCCATCCATCCTTCCCTCTATATCTATCATCTATCTATCCATCCATCCATCTATCCATCTCTGTCTATGTATCTCCAGCAATCCCTCTATATCTATCTATCTATCTATCTATCTATCTATCTATCTATCTATCTATCTATCTATCTATCTATCTATCTATCTATCTACCTACCTACCTACCTATCCATCCATCCATCCATCCATCCATCCATCTATCATCTCTATCTATGTATCTCTATACATCCTTCTATATCTATTTATATATCTATCCCATCCATCCATCCATCCATCTACCTACCTACCTACCTACCTACCTACCTACCTATCTGTCCATGCATCCATCCATCCATCCGTCTATCCATCTCTATCTATGTATCTCTATCTACCCTTCTATATCTCTACCCTTCTATATCTCTATCTATATCTCTATATCTCTATCTATCTATCTATCTATCTATCTATCTATCTATCTATCCTTCCTTCCATCCATCCACCCATCTATCTATCTACCTATCCATCCATCTATCCTATCCATCCCTCTATATCTATCTATCTATCTATCTATCTATCTATCTATCTATCTATCTATCTATCTAGTTATCTATCCATCCATCTCTCTATCTACCTATCCATCCATCTATCCGTGTATCCATCTATCCATCTATCTATCAATCAATCTATCTATCTACCTATCCATCCATCTATCTATCCATATCTATCTATCTATCTATCTATCTATCTATCTATCTATCTATCTATCTATCTATCTATCTATCTATCTATCTATTATCATCATCATTATCATCATCATCTATCTATTTAATTGGCCACAGGGCAATTCCAGAAAGCTTGGTCTAGCTTTCCACAGAAAAAATAAAACATATTTATTGAGTAGCTTTATAATATAACAGAATCATGCAGGTCTGATTGGCGTCTGTCCCCTGCCCTCCCTCTTATACTGCAGTGAATTAGGGAGGTGTCTCTCTGAGTCACTTCCAAATGTTATCTGAATATTCTGGACTTTAAAAAATGTTTTACCTCTTGCCACCTTGGGAAGGAAACTTGCCTATCTCTGACGGTGTCCTTAGTCACTACATGGTTACATTTTCTTTCCTCATTATTCCCCCTCTCTTTGTCAAATGTGTAAATCTACCTTTTGCATAGGATGAGATATTTTGGAGGTTCATGGTCCATAGTGTGAGACCAGCTCTACCATTACACAGGCTGAAGTAGTGTTATAAGCAGGGGTCCCCAACCTTTCAGACCTCAGAGACCAATAAATTCATAATTTTAAATCCCGCGGACCACTAATATGATCTGCCTAATGAGCGGCTGGGTGGGCGTGGCTGGGTGGTCATGTGACTGGATGGGCGTGGCCAACTTGATGTCACTTACATCAAGGGGCACCTTGCCATCCTCTACTCGCCCCTCCCCTCCCAGCCACTCCTCACCTGCACACCTTAGGGCCCCAACAGGAAGTAGCCAGTTATAGGATTGCGTATTCGTGCTTTAAAACATTAGTTTGAGACCAAGCTGGATAAAAATGTACATGAAGGACTTGAAAAGCATTTTCTTTAATTTTTTAAAGCCACATATTCAATATTCATATTTTTCAGAAGAGCATTTTCATATGTTCCTTCGACAAGGAAAAAAAGCTCTCTGAAACTTCAAAAAAAACAAAAAACAGATGCACTTATTTTGCCTGGTGGCCGACCGTAACATTTAAGTCGCTTTATCTTTATAAAATAAGTTTATATCTTGCCTACATTAACAAGAGATTTCAAAAGACCATTATCAAGAATTCTCGAAAGGAACATAAAAAGAACAGCATCAAAAGTGTTTGCCTCCAAATTTAAAAACGCAATAAATAAAAACCCACTTGACCTCTTCACCGGCTATCAGTGTTCAGGAGAAGGAGCGTGAATTTTAAGAAAATAGTCCTCATTAGAGGAAATGGTACTTTTATTTGTATTTGGCTGTAGGGCAGAGGTGGTATTCAGCCAGTTTGGACCGGTTCGGGTGAACCGGTAGCTCTGATAATCAGTTGGCCCCACCCATCCACCCCCCACCCCGCCCTATTTCCTGCTTTCTAGCTCATGTCAATCACGCAGCAGAGCTGATTTCTCCCCCCCACCCACCTCGCTGTTCTACTTACCGTTGTTGACTTGGAAGGTAAGCATCTGAGCTTCCAAATGCTCCATTTTGAGTGCTGCGTGAAACATGCACTCACCCGTACGGGTTGTTAAACCGGCAGCATCCTACCACTGGTGTAGACGAAGTAAATACAGAGTGTGAAGGCAGAATCAAGAGAGAAATCAGTTTAGAATTCTTACATTCTCACAAGCAATCCAAGGAGGACCAGGAGGAGGAGGAATCAGGAGAAGGAACGGGGATGAAAGGATAAAGGGAAGGCGGTCAGTTTCCATGACATAATCTTGAACATAAACCCACCATTTTCAAGGAGAATATCAGGAACCACTTTGAAGTCTTGAACCAGTGGTGGGTTTCAAAAAAATTTGGAACCTACTCTGTGGATGTGGCCTCCTTTGTGGGAGTGGCTTGCCGGCCATGTGACCTGGTGGGAGTGGCTTGCCGGCCATGTGTTTTCTTTCTTTCTTTCTTTCTTTCTTTCTTTCTTTCTTTCTTTCTTTCTTTCTTTCTTTCTTTCTCCCTCTCTCTCTCTCTCTCTCTTTCTTTCTTTCCTTTTGTCTCTCTGTCCCTTTTTTCTTTTTTTCTTTCATATCTCTCTCACTCATTTTCTTTCTTTTTTCTTTCTTTCTTTCTTTATTTATTTATTTCTTCCTTTCTTTCTCTTTCTCTCTCTCTCTGTGTCAGTCTGTCTCTCTCTGTGTGTGTGTGTGTGTGTGGTGTGGCAGTGGTGGGTTTCAAAAAAATTTGGAACCTCTTCTGTAGGTGTGGCCTGCTTTCCGGGTCCACTGGTGGAACCTCTTCTAACTGGTTTGGTAGATTTGACGAACCGGTTCTACTGAATAGGTGCAAACTGGTAGGAACCCACCTCTGTGTTGAACGTTATTGGTAGTGTTGGAAGAAATGCCCACATTGGGTTCAGTTCCAAGTGACGGGAAAGACACTGGATTCATGGAAGTTGCTTGGAAAGAAGGTTTATTGATGATGGACAGGACCACGTGGTTTGAGGTCCTGGGGAGGGAAGGGCAGAGATGCTGAGAGTGCCTGGGTTTTATGCCCTATCTGGGCTTTTGAGTTTGAGCTTGTATTCTGATTGGTTGTCAGACTCCCATGGGGCCATGCAGGCTGTCCTGAGTCCCAGGCTTGGTTGAGCCTTGCTGGGTGATGTAATCTTCCCAAGTGCCATGTGGTGAGATGGGGAGAATGGCTAATCCTATCGTGTCCTAAGGGCCATGTCTTAATCCCATCACCCTGGAGCTGAAGTGGGTAGATCTTTGTTATATGGAATATACTGGCTCAGGCCCTTAATGTCCCATTGACAAGGGAGGGGGCTGAATTTCTCCCTCGCTTTTGGGGAAATATTAATATTTCCTAAAATATTTCATTTTCCTAGAAGAGGGTTGGGTGCTAACTTCCTACAGTAGAAAACCAGAGGAATTATCTTACTTGTGTGCAAATTCCAGATGCCACAACATTTCTTTTGTCATCAACCTGTTGTAGAAAAAACAGGACACGCAAGCCAGCTCTCCAGGGAAGGAATAGTTTATTGCGCAAGTTCAGAGACAAAGGCCTGAACCCCGAGTGATAGGCAGGAAATCCCTTATATAGTTTATCGCGTTCAGATAAAGCCATCTGTTAGTTTTGGAAACACCCCTCAAGATTCGCCCTTAAATTACAGCAGTATTATGTCTACAGGAAATTATAATACATGGTCAGCCAACAGTCAACATAGTATACATTTGAGGAAGTAAATTGTGTCCTTCCAGACAGATATATTAAAATAGAGACTTTTGCTCAGCAGTTTTCATGTGCCTCTAACCTGTGTCTAACCGCACCATGTCCTAAAAGCAAACCTTTGCAATTTCTATATATGAACAGTTAAAGCTTAATATCATGAGACCCTAGTTTGGTTCAGGCTTGAGGCCTACCTTGGTTCAGCCTGCTATCTCAAACCAGCTGCTCATATTCAGCCACAGCCAGCACTGAAACCATCGGTAGGAAAGAAGAAATAGGGAACACCAAGAAATCATTGGCCGAGCTGCGTGCTTTTGAAAAAAATAGAAAAATCACCCTACTTTTAAACATGAAAAGTCATCTCTAATATACAAAATAAAGCCCAACTTTTCTGGAAAAGCATGCCATTAAAACGTGGAGATTTTTAAAAATCGATTTCTTTTATTTATTATTACAGGGAATAAGGGGTTCCATTTTGGAGGTGGCCTGGGGAAGGAATCCATTTAAAGCAATAAAGAAGACTTGTGTGTAAAGTGGGCTCAGGAGACAAATGTTCACAAGAGTTCCATTATAAATCATCTTTATTTGCAATAATTATGCTCGGAACTCCCGCAGTCACATGCCCCCACCATCTAGTCACACCCATTGAACTGATAGTAAAAAATGTTGAAACCCACCCCTGCTTCCCTCCAAAGGTGGTTCCTATTTTTCCACTTGCATTTTTACGTGCTTTCGAACTGCTAGGTTGGCAGAAGCTGGGACAAGTAACGGGAGCTCACTCCGTTATGCGGGGCTAGGGATTTGAACTGCCGAACTGCTGACCTTTCTGATTGACAAGCTCCTCATCTTCCCCCCTTACCCTCTCTCCTATCCCTCTCTTCCCATCTTTCTTCTCTCTTCTGTTTCCCACTCTTCCTCTCATTGGTGTATTTCAGCTTCTGAGCAAACTCCATTCTATGTTGATGGTATTTATGCTTCCATATCAATATACTTAACATAACTTAGTTTTAAAGAAAAAATAAGAGAAGACAGTATACATGTGCAATCATATTACATTAAAATCTAACACTCCTCGTCAAACGCAGCCATTGTTAAGCAAACCCGTTGTTCACTATGGGAGGTGTTTTTTTTTTTTTTGCCGGAAATCAGAAGTAAACCCTGGTTTCCAGAAATCATCCTACTGTATGTCACAATCAGGTCAACATGGGATGCTGCAAACCACCATAAACAAGGCCAATAGCTGAGGGACGAAATTGCAATCATGCGATTGCAGGGATGGACAAACATCAGAACTTTACATTCTGATTTCTGTCATTCCTTTCCAAAACCTGGAATGCTTCGCTTACTCCTTCTGCACCTCTGTCCCATTGTCTCAGTGCAAAGTAGAAAATGTATCAAACCTGAGATGTAATTTGAACTCCGAATATGGAAGGGGACCACTGTAATATCAGATTCATTGGTTACCTAGACACTGAATCCTTGTGACTAAAGAAAATGTGGCACGCCAGCAGCCAGCGGAGCTGGTGGCAGAGTCAGACAGTGAGGAGGTTGGGGAGGAAGATGGGCCAGTCCTGGAGTCTGGGGAAGGCTCTGATGAGGGCTCTGCGTTGGAGGCAGAGAGGGAGCCAGGGCCGTCTGACAGTTATCAGCTGCCTTCGGAGTTGGAGATCAGTGGGGCAGAAGAACAACTGGAGCCTGTTCCTAATGAGCACTTGTGCAGAGCTGCCAGGAGATGGAAACAGCTAAGGAACAATGGCCAACTCAGGAGTAAAGGCACAGGTGGATGGTGAATGGCCCCTCCCATAGGGAATAAAGAGGAGCGAAAGGGGAGGGGAGTTTGCAGGAGACAATTAGTTCACTTAATTAGTGTGAAGATTTGTTCGTGACTCTCAGAGACTCTTTGCCAAGTATTTTCTTGTACAACGTTGCGTTTGGAAGATATCGGCCTGGCAGCTCTCCAAGCCTGATAAGGTCTGTGGTTGTAAATTCACTCTTGAAAGACTATTTGCCTGGACTTTGCTGGATGTGAATGAGAGGAATTCACATTAGCTTAATAAAAAGGTGTTTTGTCGGGTCAAGGATTCTGCTTCATTATTTTGTGAAGCCTAAGTCAGAACAGAAAATGATGGGTTTCGGGTGAGGATGTAGCAAACCAAAGACATCCCTGAAGGAGTAGGGATGACAATATGGCTAAAATTAACAGCAGAATGTGGAATCTTGGCTATTGAAATCTCTCCGGAGAAAGGAGAGGTTGTGAGATTGCCCATACATATTCTGGACAACAGCTCCTCATGAATAGTGGCAGGTACCAATAATTTTCCTTGTAAGTCAGGCAGCTCAAGGGATTCCATCTAAATGCATCATTGTAATGTAGCCATTAAGGATATAAAGTTCAGTCAATCTTTATTTGTTAATCACTTCAGGATTAATTTTTTATTAAAAAAATTAAAATATTGAGAACTTTTGGAATGGGAAGGTTAATGTTATTCATTGGGCGAGTGTAGGAGATAACCATGCTGAGCCTGAGGAAGGGGTTAAACAAGTCATAAGTCATGAATCCCTGAGAGTTCGCAATCAATCTAAGTCCAGCCCACATCGAATGCCTCATTTCCCTTGACCGTTAGTTGGTCAGATTCTCCCACAGAGCTTAAGCTTGCGATAAATCTTTATACTCACTTGAACTGCCTGAATCTCTTGATTTTCACAGTGCTCGACAGTGATATTCCTGTAATCTTTTACGCTAGAAGTTTTAGGGACAAGTTGGAGGATTTAAATTTTTAATATTAACAGCAAAAAGATGATTAGCATGTCAATTTTAGAAAGTTATAAATGGACTAAAGATTCAGATAGGCTTAATACCATTTGGCGCAGTGGTTAAATGCAGCACTGCAAGGTGGCGCAGTGGTTAAATGCAGCACTGCAGGCTACTGCTAGATCAGCAGGTCAGCGGTTCAAATCTCACCGGCTCAGGGTTGACTCAGCCTTCCATCCTTCCGAGGTGGGTAAAATGAGGACCCAGATTGTTGGGGGCAATATGCTGACTCTCTGTAAACCGCTTAGAGAGGCCTGAAAGGCCTATGAAGCGGTATATAAGTCTACTGCTATTGCTCTTGCTATTTTGAAATTGAATATAAGAATCCTCCCTGGATGAAACTATTGATGGTTTTGGTTTCAGAAGAAAAACTGATAAGAAGGGATTTTGATGGTTGGACACTAGAGGGCGCCGGAGTGAAATAAAGATCACCACTAAAGGAGAAACATACTTAAACTCAAATCGATAATGCTGACTGGAGTAAAATATTTCAACAATGAATCTATTGAGAGATATCTGTGAACAGTGGACGTTAATTTTAAAGCACACATCATTATTGATAAGACTAAATAATGTTACAAAAGAGGAACACACTTGGGATAAGGCTGAAAATGATTTACCTGGTAATTGTAGATTTAAAATGAAAGGCTTCAAGACGGTTATGGAAAAAGATAAAATACCGAACGTTCAAATAAAGCTGGTTGATGTTTTAATAAGTAAAAAAGGACACATAAATAATGGATCAGAAATGTGACTCAGATAACCTTTCTATATTGGATTTACAAAAGGGATTTTTTTAATGCTGTCAGCAACTTTGTTGAGAAGAGACAAAGAAAAAATAAAAGAAACCAGGTATTTGGATATCATTGGAAGAGACTAAAGAACAAGAGCAAGGGAAAATAATAGAACGTATTTTTTCTGACTAGGACTGAATGATGTTTTAAGGTTTTGTTTCTAGATAAGATTTATATGGAAAAGAGTTCATTTATTGCATTTAAATTTATTCGATTAAAACCGTGAGGCTGTTTTTACTTGTAATTTTTATTGGCGCTTTATTGATTAGATCTGAATGATGGAAGTTTGACGGTTTTGTTTAAAGGTAGAAAATGAAAGGGACACGGTGGCTCAGTGGCTAAGGCATTGAGCTTGTCGATCAAAACATCAGCAGTTTGGCGGTTTGAATCCCTAGCGCTGCGTAACGGCGTGAGCTCCCATTACTTGTCCCAGCTTCTGCCAACCTAGCAGTTCGAAAGCATGTAAAAATGCAAGCAGAAAAATAGAAACCACCTTTGGTGGGAAGGTAACAGCGTTCCATGCGCCTTCAGCGTTGAGTCCGTGGCCACATGACCACGGAGACGTCTTCGGACAGCGCTGGCTCTTCGGCTTTGAAACAGAGATGAGCACCGCCCCCTAGAGTCGGGAACAACTAGCACATATGTGCGAGGGGAACCTTTATCTTAGAAAATGAGAAATGCATGTCAAAGGAAGGAATGCAGATAGATTTATTAGGTCAAGTTTATAATAAACATGTTCTTATTTCTGGTTAACCCTTAATGGGCTTTTGCTGATTCGGATGGACGAGGCTTTAAAATCGGCTAATAGAGAATGAAGTGAGATATGGGATGAAGAGATTGTTGTATTTTAAAACATGAGGGGTGGGGGTTGCAAACAACAACACACTCCCCAAATGCCCCGAACATCTCCAATAAGTTCTTAAAAGCAAAATGGAACCCTTTTGTCTGGTCTAGATAAATTGGGGAACAAGCCAATATAATGATTGTGGAATCCTTGGTGCCCTCTGAGCTTGGTTGTTTTCTTGAAGATGTTTCATGGCCCAACTAACATCATCAGTGCTGTTTGCAGGGAGGAGGAGGAGGAGGAGGAGGAGAGGAGGAGGAGGAGGAGGAAGAGGAGGAGAAGGAGGAAGAGGAGGAGGAGGAAGTGAGGAGGAGGAGGAAGAGGAGGAGGAGGAGGAAGATGATGATGATGAGGAGGAGGAAGTGAGGAGGAGGAGGAGGAAGAGGAGGAGGAAGTGAGGAGGAGGAGAAGGAAAAAGAGGAGGAGGAGGGGGGAGGAGGAGGAGGAGGAGGAGGAGGAGGAGGAGGAGGAGGAGGAGGAGGAGGAGGAGGAGGAGGAAAAGAGTATGTGGGGTCCTTGGTGTTCTCTGAGCTTGGTTGTTTTCTGGAAGACGTTTCATTACTCAACTAGGAAACATCATCCGGCTAATAGGGAGTGAGGTTTGCTCTCATTGTATATATTGGTGGCCTGCCCTGTCAGTTTTGGTAATCTTGGTGGTTCCATGATTGGGCTGTTGTTTACTGTTAGTTTGTTTGGCAATCCCTTGAATGGGGTATTGTTTCCTTCTGGATTGTTGGAGTCATGTTAATTTTGGTGCCTCTGCCCATCTGGGTGTTGTTTGTTGGCGAGGAGGTGTAACCTAGTAATGAAATGTCTGCAAGAAAAACCACCAAGCTCAGAGAACACCAAGGACCCCGTAATTCAGCCCTGATCTAGAAGCATTCTCTTCTACCAATAGAATAATTCTTATTTAGGCCTCACAGCTGTTCCGACAGTGAGGAGGTTGGGGAGGAACATGGGCCAGTCCTGGAGTCTGGGGAAGGCTCTTATGAGGGCTCTGTGTCGGAGGCAGAGAGGGGGTCAAGGCCTTCTGGAAGTTATCAGCTGCCTTCAGAGTCAGACATCAGTGAGGCAGACGAATAGCTGGAGCCTGTTCCCAGTGTGCGCATGCGCAGAGTTGCCAGATGAAGGGAACAGATCAGGAACAAGGGTCAACTTGGGACTAAGGCCACAAGTGGACAGTGAATGGCCCCTCCCAGAGGAAAGGAGGAGGAGCCGAGGTGGCGCAGTGCAGGCCACTTCAGCTGACTGCTATCTGCAGTTCAGCGGTTCAAATCTCACCGGCTCAGGGTTGACTCAGCCTTCCATCCTTCCGAGGTGGGTGAAATGAGGATCCGGATTGTTGTTGGGGGCAATATGCTGACTCTATAAACCGCTTAGAGAGGGCTGAAAGCCCTATGAAGCGGTATACAAGTCTAACTGCTATTGCTATTGCTAAATAAAAGAGGAGCGAAAGGGGAGTGGAGTTTGCAGGAGGCAATTAGTTCATTCCTTGCATTCTTGCCAAGTATTGCGGCGTCTGAAAGATATCGACCTGGCCGCTCTCCAAGCCTGATAAAGGTCGGTAATTGTGAACTATCTTGAAAGACTGTGGGAGAGGAAAGACTTGAATAACAAAGTTGGAAGAGGCCTTGGAGGTCCCATAATCCCAACCCACTGCTCAAGCAGGAGACCCTGTACAATTTGGCTGTCCACTCTCTTCTTTAAAGCCTCCAGTATTGGAGCACCCACAAGGTCTGGAGGCAGGTTGTTCCACTGGTTAATTGTTCCCACTGTCAGAAAATTTATCCTATAGTTCTAGGTTGCATCGCTTCTCTTATTACTTTCCACCCATAGCTTCTTGTCCTTTGGAGAATAGGTTAACCCCCTCTTCTTGGTGATGGCCCCCTCAAATATTGGAAGACTGCTATTATGTTACCTCCTCCAAGGGGCGCAGTGGTTAAATGCAGCATTGCAGGCTACTTCAGCTGACTGCAGTTCTGCAGTTCGGCTGTTCAAATCTCACCGGCTCAGGGTTGACTCAGCCTTCCATCCTTCCGAGGTGGGTAAAATGAGGACCCGGATTGTTGTTGGGGGCAATATGCTGACTCTGTAAACCGCTTAGAGAGGGCTGAAAGCCCTATGAAGCGGTATATAAGTCTAACTGCTATTGCTATTGCTATCCTGCCCATCTTTTCATTAAAGAAGACATACCCCATTCCCACAACCGTTCTTCCTATGTTTTTGCCTCCAGTCTTCGTACGTTGTTCTTATGTTTTAGCCTCCTTGATAAGTATCCATCCATTGCCTCTTGTCCTACCCTCAGGTGCCTTGGAGAATAGTTTGACTCCCTCTTCTTTGTGGCAACCCCTGAGATATTGGAAGACTGCTATCATGTCTCCCCTAGTCCTTCTTTTCATCAAACTAGATGTACCCAATTTCATCCGTTGCTTCTTGTTCCACCCTCAGATGCTTTGGAGAATAGTTTCACTTCCTCTTCTTTGTGGCAACCCCTGAGATATTGGAAGACTGCTATCATGTCTCCCCTAGTCCTTCTTTTCATTCAACGAGACATACCCAATTCCATCCATCCATCACTTCTTGTCCTGATTTCAGGTGCTTTCGAAAATAGATTTACCCCCTCTTCATGTCACCCCGCCAAGCCCTTCTTGCCGCTAGACTAACCATACCCAACTTCTTACAAGATTCCACCTTAACAAGGTCTTTTTGAGAGGCAATTAAAGTTGCATCCAACCCTCCTAGGACTTATCCAGAGCATAAAAATGCAGTATCCCATTTTTGGGGTGTGCTAATTCTGAAAAAAAAAACACCAATTGCATGCCCAGTGCTGGATCAAATACGTTGACAGAGGCGAGCGATAACCGAGCTCACGTACACCGTGTGTGTGTGTGTGTGTGAGTGTGTGTGTGTGCGTGTAGCACGCCCCGTCTGTGTCGCTGAGCTGACCTCCCCTTATGATGTAAAACACGAGAGTCTAGGAGGTACCGGTTTTTTTTATAATGCATCAGCTTCGGTGGCTGTGCAGAGCGATTTGGCTTCATTCTACCGGCGAGGGGGAACTCAGCAGCTGATGGGGTGGGGGGGCCTCTCGTGAAGCTGCCGCTGCTTCTGCTGCTCAGTGAGTCTCTGCTTTTGTTCCCGTGAAACCTGCCTCTTTGGGGAGGTGAGTGATGCAGCTTTGGAATGTTTCTTCCCCCCCACCCCACTAAAGACGATGGCTAATTTGTCTTTCAGCCTTTCCATGGATTTTTTTCTGCTGCAAGATCTTGGCGCTGGCAAGAGAATGGTGTGTGGGGGGGGGGTTAGCAGCATGCCGAAGCGTTATCTTTATATAGGAGGGGATGGGGAGAAGAGGAAGGGACAGGTGGGCATCGTTCAATTCTTGCAAAAAAAAAAAATTAGCCCAAGTTTTTGGCTTTCTTTTTAAAAAAAAAAAAAATTAGCCCGCTATTAAGAGGCGCTAATAGCAACAGCATCACTATTTGCTTTGAACCGCTGGCTTTTTGATGAGAGGAGAGAGGCAAGGGAAGCTTGGGGAAAACGCTTAAGAAAAAAAGCTTTCTCTCTCTCTCTCTCTTTTTTTTTTGAACGCCATTATTCGACACCTTACGGTTTCAGATTTGCATTTTTTGGAGGGGGGGGACCGCCGTTGTTGCTGGGCGCATGCAGCCAGAGGTCTGAAGTGTGATTGGCACAATCGGTCTCAATAGCCGTTCGCTGAGATAGTGCCATACGCTAACATTGAGCCGGCAAGCATTTCCAGGCGGTTTACATCTGGATTGCGTGTAGGTTGCAGGCTGCATGTCCAGAGTTTGACAGAGATGGATTCCGCGTATTGTCTTCTCGAGTGAATGTCTAGAGAAAGCCAGAGGAAGAACAGGTAACCCATCACCTGGTGGATCGGGCAGCCATCAGTGATATTACAACAAAAATGAGACATGTGGATAGATAGATAGATAGATAGATAGATAGATAGATAGATAGATAGATAGATAGATAGATAGATAGATAGATAGAAAGATAGAAAGATAGACAGACAGACAGACAGACAGACAGACAGACAGACAGACAGATTGATGAGAGAGAGAGAGAGAGAGAGAGAGAGAGAGAGAGAGAGAGAGAGAGAGAGAGAGAGAGAGAGAGAGAGAGAGAGAGAGAGAGAGAGAGAGAGAGAGAGAGAGAGAGAGAGAGAGAGAGAGAGAGAGAGAGAGAGAGAGAGAGAGAGAGAGAGAGAGAGAGAGAATGGGTTTGGATATTCCTGAAATATAACCGAGGTTTTGGAAGGTAATACAAATGCAAACTTTAACCAGATTCTGGTTATTCACTCTGATGATGCATGCCCTGTTTACTTCATGCAGTAGGTGAAGAGAATAGGGTGCTAATGTTTAAGCAGCCTACAAAATCGGTTGCAGGAGTCCAGTTTTTATTTCAAACGAAGGATTTTCACACACACACACACCATACTCTACACACCATCATCACCTTTGCGCTCGAAAAATAGCAATAATACTCAATCTTGTCTCGCTCCTATTATTCTGTTACCTCGTTTTCTTCAGATGCTTAAAAAAGGAAAGGGGAAAAAAGCTTTAATTCCCACTCCCACTCCGGCCGCCCCCATGTAATTCACCTTTACTTTGGACAATGCAGAGTTTAAAGGAGTGCTTGTTTCTTTTTGATAACTTTGCAAGTTCAGTAAGTTGGCCTAAGAATGTTTCTGAATTTAACTTTAATTTAAAAAGGAATAAAGTGTTATTTAGGAATGACTCCACTCACAAAATGATAGATAGATAGATAGATAGATAGATAGATAGATAGATAGATAGATAGATAGATAGATAGATAGATAGATAGATAGATGAATGATAGATAGATAGATAGATAGACAGACAGACAGACAGACAGACAGAAAGACAGATGATAGATGATAGATAGATAGATAGATAGATAGATAGATAGATAGATAGATAGATGATAGATAGATAGATAGATAGATAGATAGATAGATAGATAGATAGATAGATAGATAGATAGATAGGTTTCTGTTTGTGTGCACTGTATTCCTCATCCAAATCAGGTTGGCATAAAATATGGCAAAACAGATATCTTGTAAGTTTGAGCAATGGATGGAAACTAAACCAGGAGAGAAGCAACCTAGAACTAAGGAGAAATTTCCTGACAGTTAGAACAATAAGCCAGTGGAACAACTTGCCTCCAGAGGTTGTGGGTGCTCCAACATAGGAGGCTTTTAAGAAAAGATCGGAGAATGATTTCTCTGAAATGGTATAGGGTCTCCTGCCTGAGCAGGGGGTTGGACTAGAAGACCTCCAAGGTCCCTTCCAACGCTGTTATTCTGATAATACCTGGCAAAAGAATTGCATCATTTTCTTGCCGGCAATCTAACTAGCTTTTAGACTGTCTCTCTGTGTTGCTTACGACTGTCACAGTGAAAGTTGTTGTTGCGTAGCAGAATAGCCGTCTTTGTTTTTCCTTGAAGAGGTTTCGCTTCTCATCCAAGAAGCTTCTTCGGTTCTGACTGAATGGTGGGGAATGGAAGGGTTTATATTCCTTTCATATCTGGTCATTAGCACTCTGAAGGTAGGTGTCCGTTGAGCCCACACACACACACACTTGGAGATTTATCTGCAGACCAGAATGATTGCAAAGAACTTAAATCCTTCTGTTCCACACCATTCAGTCCGAACTGAAGAAGCTTCTTGGATGAGAAGCGAAATGTTTTAGGGGGGGGGGACCCAAGAAATTCGAATTGACTTTTGAAAAATCACCTTTGGGACAACCATGACCTGGATGACTGAGAATATACATTGACATTCCATGTTAGCATTTCCCCCCCCCCTTGAAATGGAATCTGTTTATATAAAAAGCTTAGGAAAACTGTGAGATTTAGAATCTCTATTTCCCATGTACGTGCAATTTATAGCAGCAATATGAAATGCTGGTCCTGTCCTATATGTCATTTCTATTTTGACTACCGCATACTTGCATGCAGAACTGCTACACCCGGTATAAATCCAAGTAAATTTCTATGATCTGGTTGGGAAACGTTCAGTCAAGTGTCCCCGAGGCATTTTAAACACCAGCTCCTAAATTTTTACTTTTTAAAACGTTTTTTATTGTTGTTATTATTATTATTTTATGACTGGTTCCGCTAGAGCAGATTGGTCTGCTGGAGGAGGAGACTGGATTTGCCCATCTTGATCTCAGATAAGCTTTGACATGATGAGATGTTCTTATCCACCTAAATTTTGGTTTCAAAGGAGCTTCACGAGACTATCTCTAAAGTGGGATGAATGGGTCATCAAACAGCCAGTTGTTCTCAGCCTCAGGAAAGCGATGCCTTTTGGAACGAAACTCCCGATTTCACTTACTCATTGGCCATGACGGAGCAAAATAGACACCTTGGACCTGTAGTGGACAATTCCATGAAAATATCTGACTCCGTGGCTAGCCATTCCAACAGCAAAACCCAGACGAGAGATGGTTAAAGAAGGGATTCTGAATTAAAAATGCTTTTAAACTTGTGCAGTATAAGCACACCATATTTTTTTCCCCAAGCCAAGTGAATTATGCAGAGTTGCGTTAGTGAATTTCAAGGAGGACGTTGCAGAGCTAAGAAAAGATGTCTACAACTGATTTGGGGATTGGAGCGATTTCTCTGTGCTGAAATGACATTAAGTCTGGGGTTTTTTTGCAGGAGAGATATCTAAGAAGAAGCAACAACACAATAGCAGAGTTGGAAGGGACCTTGGAGGTCTTCCAGTCCAACCCCCTGCTTAGGCAGGAAACCCTACACCACTTCAGCCAAATGGATATCCAACATCTTCTTAAAAACTTCCAGTGTTGGAGCATTCACAACTTCTGGAGGCAAGTTCTTCCACTGGTTAATTGTTCTAACTGTCAGGAAATTTCTCCTCAGTTCTAAGTTGATTCTCTCCTTGATTAGTTTCCACCCATTGCTTCTTGTTCTGCCCTCAGGTGCTTTGGAGAGTAGCTTGACTCCCTCTTCTTTGTGGCAGCCTCTGAGATATTGGAAGACTGCTATCATGTCTCCCCTAGTCCTTCTTTTCATTAAACTAGACATACCCAGTTCCTGCAAAAGTTCTTCATATATTTTAGCCTCCAGTCCCCTAATCATCTTTGTTGCTCTTCTCTGCACTCTTTCTAGAGTCTCCACATCTTTTTTACGTCGTGGCGACCAAAACTGGATGCAGTATTCCAAGTGGGGTCTTACCAAATATTTGCAAAGTTACACGTGGTGTAGAGAGCAGAGCAGGTGTATCTCCCTCAACCCCTTCCAAATATCGTGAGGTGGAGTCACCGCCATAGTAAAAAAAAAATCAGAAGAGACTGTAGAATTGAATTAGGGAATTGTCTGTTATATGGTAAAGTAAAGCATACCAAGTTTAAAAAAAAAAGGTTAGATGAAGTCATGGAAAATAAAGGAGCTAATTGCATTGAGGATACACTTTGACTGTTTGCTAGGAGCAAGAAGGAACATAGCTAAATAGACAGGTTTTGCTCTTCTTCTTTTCGTATCCACGGGTGGGAGTGGGTTTCAATCCATATCTGATCCCTATTATCCAATCCAACTCTGTCTCTCTCTCACTCCCCCCTTCTCTCTCGTGCACTTTCTCTCTGTTTCCCTGTCTTTCTCTCCCTCTCTCTCTCTCTTTCTATCTATCTATCTATCTATCTATCTATCTCTATCTCTCTCTGTCTCACTTTCCCTCTTTCTGTCTTTCTCTGTCTCTTTCTCGCTCTGTTTCTTTATCTCTCTCTGTCTCACTTTCCATCTCTCTTGCTCTGTTTCTTTGTCTCTCTCTCTCCTTCTCTCTCTCTCTGTCTCTCTGTGTGACTTTCTCTCTCTCTCGTTCTCTGTCTATCTTTCTCTCTGTCTCTCTTCTCTCTCCGTCTATCTTTCTCTCTGTCTCTCTCTGTCTCTCTTTCTCTCTGTCTCTCTTCTCTCTGTCTGTCTCTCTTTCTGTCTATCTTTCTCCCTGTCTCTCTTCTCTCTCTCTGTCTCACTTTCTCTGTCTCTCTGTGTCTTTCTATCTCTTTTTCTCTGTCTATCTTTCTCTCTGTCTCTCTTCTCTTTCTGTCTATCTTTCTCTCTGTCTCTCTCCGTCTCTCTTTCTCTCTGTCTCTCTTCTCTCTCTCTGTCTCTCTTTCTCTCTCTGTCTATCTTTCTCCCTGTCTCTCTTCTCTCTCTCTGTCTCACTTTCTCTGTCTCTCTGTGTCTTTCTCTCTCTCTCTTTCTCTGTCTATCTTTCTCTCTGTCTCTCTTCTCTCTCCGTCTATCTTTCTCTCTGTCTCTCTCTGTCTCTCTTTCTCTCTGTCTCTCTTCTCTCTCTCTTTCTCTCTCTGTCTCTCTTTCTCCCTGTCTCTCTTTCTCTGTCTCTCTGTCTTTGTCTCTTTCTCTCTGTTTCTTTGTTTCTCTCTCCTTTTTTCTCTCACTCTCTGTGTCTCTCTCTCCTTCTCTCCTTCTGTCTGTCTCTCTTCTCTCTGTCTCTCTTTCCCTCTTTCTTTCTCTGTTTCTCTCTGTGTGTGTGTGTGTGTCTCTCCTCTCTCTCTCTCTCTCTCTCTCTCTCTCTCTCTCTCTCTCTCTCTTCTTTTTTTTTTGCAAAGTCTGCAACTGCATCCATCTGTCAGAGTATTTGCATTGTGCTTATCACCATGGGTACCGCTATAAATGATGCCGGGGAAATGAAGCATAAAAATATAGATACTGCAGCTGGGACAATAAAGCAAGGGAAGGTTGACAGCCCAGCTTTGTTAAGGAGTGTCCTAAGTTGGTCTTGTTCAGATGAGTTACTTGTGGATGGGTGGATAAACAGGGACAAATAAGGCCCTTCTAGATTTGCCCCACCCCTCCCGCCTGTTAGACAGGAATACACAAGATTGGAGAAACCAGTCCATAATTCCCTAAGCCAAGGATGGCTTGCATCCCAAACGATTGGAATGTTTTCAGTGAGATCACATGACTCAGCTAAACAATGATACTTGGTTACTGGACTACAATAAATATAGCATTCCCAATAACTAAACCAGGCATCTGATAGGAAAGAACTCAGAATAGACTGCAGTGTGATCAATCTCTTTCGTGGAAATCCAAAAGGTGCTTTTTTTCAGGAGGCAATTGGACTTTCTTGTTTTTTTTTCTTTTGAAGACGTTTCCCTTCTCATCCAAGAAGCTTCTTCAACTCTGACTTGGATGGTGGGAAACGGAATGATTTATATTCCTTGCAGGCAGCTGGTCATTTGCATCCTTTTTGAGGGTCCTTGGAGGCTTATCTGTGTCTTCAGGGTCACCTGAGTGGTGCAAATGGTTCCTGTAGTCTGCCATTTTTCCCTCTGGAAATCCATTCCTACTCCCACACCATTCCAAGGGTCTTCACCCCAAATTCTATAGCTAAAGGTCTGTAGAGATTCTCCATCATCCAGGTCATGGTTGTCCCAAAGGTGCTTTTTTCAGGACTTTCTGCGTTTTTTCTTTTGAAGACGTTTCGTTTCTCATCCAAGAAGCTTCTTCTGCTCTGACAGGACAGCGAGGAAAGGGAAGGATTTATATTCTTTCATGGAAGCTTAACCTTTCATCTCCCCACCCGTCCAGTCAGAACGGATGAAGCTTCTTGGATGAGAAGCGAAACGTCTTCTCTTTCTGCCTCGAGAAAAAAAAAAATACAGCCCAGTTGCCTTGGAGAAAAAGCGCCTTTTAGATAACTACGACTCGGATGACTAAGAATCTCCATCGAAATCCTTTCATGAAAAGTTGGGAGTACCCGTAGTTTTGTGAATGTCAACCAAATCTTTAAGACTAAAATGTGAGGTGGGGACCTATTGATTGATTGGCTGATTGATTTTTTTTGCCATCAAGTCAATGTTGACTCTTAGTCAGTGGTGGGTTTCAAAAATTGTTCGAACCTACTCTGTGGGTGTGGCCTCCTTTGTGGGAGTGGCTTGCCACCCATGTGACCGGATGGGAGTGGCTTGCCGTCCATGTGACCGGATATGAAGATGCCGACGATACTTGTCAGAACCACCTTAAGTTACCTCACACACAGCACTGGCATGCATAAGAATATGATGTAAACTTGTCTTTTAAAAGGCATCTTTGGTTTGCGTTAAAACAACTTCAACACACTCAATGTTCTGATTGCACCACAAACGCAGTAGTCATCCTTACCTTTCACAGAGGCACTGAGTTTTATAAATAGGAGCATGATAGTGTAGAATAATCATATCCAAGGACCAGTGGTGGGTTTCAAACAATTTTGGAACCTCTTCTGTAGGTGTGGCCTGCTTTCCGGGTCCACTGGTGGAACCTCTTCTAACCGGTTCGGTAGATTTGACAAACCGGTTCTACCGACTAGGTGCAAACTGGTAGGAACCCACCTCTGCTCTTAGTGATCAAATACAAAGATTTCTCCTGGGTCTAGGACAATTCGTCACAACCAATTTGCCATGGGCAACTCACTGGGGGGACAACTCACCATGGTAAATTCACCCTGAGACAATTTTCTGCGGAGCAAGAGTTACACTAATATTGAAGAAATGGAGGACTGTAGCCATTAAAGCAGAGAATGAGGTGGCTGGATGGAGTCACCGAAGCAATCGGCGTGAGCTTAAATGGACTCCGGGGGAATGGTAGAGGACAGGAAGGCCTGGAGGAATCCTGTCCGTGGGCATGTCGCGATGGGTCGGATATGACTTTGCAACTAACAATAACAACAAGCCATTAAAGAAAGGATCCCTCTAAGGAGGGACACAATGAAATGGGAATGACCCATTATTTTTTGAATTATTTGAAAGAATTAAATTGAATTGATGAATTGTTCCGTGGCGAGTTGACTGCTGTGAGTTGGCCATTCCGATCTGTCCCTCACCTGGTCCTTCAAAACTTCCATCACTACTGTAACTGAATTCATACTTCTTGCTCAGTGGTGGGTTTCAAAAATTGTTCGAACCTACTCTGTGGGTGTGGCCTCCTTTGTGGGAGTGGCTTGCCACCCATGTGACCGGATGGCAGTGGCTTGCCGCCCATGTGACCGGATATGAAGATACCGACGACACTTGTCACAACCACCTTAAATTACCTCACACCCAGCACTGGCATGCATAAGAATAGGATGTAAACTTGTTTTTTAAAAGGCATCTTTGGTTTGCGTTAAAACAACTTCAACACACGCCATGTTCTGATTGCACCACAAACGCAGTAGTCATCCTTACCTTTTACAGTGGCACTGAGTTTTATAAATATGAGCATGATAGTGTAGAATAATCATATCCAAGGACCAGTGGTGGGTTTCAAAAATTTTTGGAAGCTCTTCTGTAGGTGTGGCCTGCTTTCCGGGTCCACTGGTGGAACCTCTTCTAACCGGTTCAGTAGATTTGACGAACCGGTTCTACCGAATAGGTGCGAACTGGTAGGAACCCACCTCTGTTCTTGCTGCTGGCCATTAAAAAAAGTGCAGAGGAGAGCAACCAGGATGATGAGGGGACTGGAGGCTAAAACATATGAACAACAGTTACAGGAACTGGGCATGGTTAGTCTAGGGAAGAGAAGTACTAGGGGAGACATGATAGCATCTTCCAATATTTGAGGGGCTGCCACAGAGAGCAAGGGGTCAAGCTATTCTCCAAGGGACCTGAAGGCCAGGCAAGGAATAATGGATGGAAACTGATCGAGATTCAACCTGGAAATAAGGAGAAATTTTCTGACAGTGAGAAAATCCAACCGATGGAATAGAAGTTGCCTTCAGAAGTTCTGGGAGCTTCATCACTGGAGGCTTTCAAGGAGAGACTGGACTGCCATCTGTCAGAAACAGTGTAGGGTCTCCTGCTTGGGTGTGGGGGTTGGACTAGATGACCTACAAGGTCCCTTCCAACTCTGTTAATCTGTTAAATCTTTCCTTTCCCAACCTTAGAACTTTCTCCAGACAGCTGTGTCTGAAGTATGATTTCTTTGAGGTAATTTGTATCTTGAGTGAGAAGTCTGGCTTGATTCATTCGATGATCTGTCTGTTTGCTTTCTTGGCCATCCCTATTATTCTCCAAGACCAATTAAAGCGCACGTGCGCGCACGCGCACACACACACACACACACATCAATGTACATTCTGTCCTACTTCTTTAAAAATGAACTCCCTGGTGACTTTGAGAGGACAGTCCTTATGGAATATGAGGGATTAGTTGGAAAAGAAGAGCGTATAGGATCATATACTATGGAAGTAGTGGAGGATGGATGGAGCTAGTGACAGATTTTTATTTTCCTGGGCTCCAAGATCACCGCAGATGGGGACTGCAGCCAAGAAATCAAAAGACGCTTGCTCCTGGGGAGGAAAGCTATGGCAAAGCTAGAAAGCATACTAAAAAGCAGAAACATCGCCCTGCCAACAAAAGGGCTTATAGTCAAGGTTACGGTTTTCCCAGTTGCAATGTATGGCTTTGAAGGTTGGACCATAAGAAAGGCTGAGTGCCAAAGAATTGAGGCCTCTGAACTCTGGTGCTGGAGAAGACTCCCGCTCCTTAACAGCCCTCTCTCAGCGGTTTACAGAGTTGTTGTGGCCTGCCAGCGGCCAGCAGAGCTGGCAGCAGATTCAGACCGTGAGGAGGTTGTGGAGGAACATGGACCAATACTGGAGTCTGGGGAAGGCTCTGACAAGTGCTTTGTGTCAGAGACAGAAATGGGGCCAGGGACATCTGACAGTTATCAACTGCCTTCGGAGTCAGAGATCAGTGGGGCAGAAGAACAGCTGGAGCCTGTTCCCGGTGTGCGCATGAGTAGAGTTGCCAGACAAAGGGAACAGCTAAGGAACAAGGGTCGACTTGTGAGTAAGGCCACAGGTGAACAGTGAATGGCCGCTCCCATAGGGAATAAAAGAGGAGCAAAGGGGGAGTGGAGTTTGCAGGAGTCAATTAGTTCATTCCTGCATTTTTTTGAGGGGGGGATTTTTATTTTTTTAATTAAACAAAAACACACACAAAAAGAATCATATTTCGCTACTCCAGGGGAAGGATACTGCAAAATCTTCATTCCCTCCCCACTCCAGGGGAAGGATACTGCAAAATTCCAGTTCCCTCAGCTGGGACTCTGGAGGCAGAGAATAGATCGGGGCAGGGCCAGTCAGAGGTGGTATTTACTGGTTCTCCGAACTACTCAAAATTTCCGCTACTGGTTCTCCAGAACTGGTCAGAACCTGCTGAATACCGTCTCTGGGATCAGCCATGTTCTGGTTTCATTGGCAATTGGATTCCAGGAGATCTCTGATTTACCATATTTTTTGGAATATAAGACGCACCGTATAAGACGCGCCAAGGTTTTGAAGAGGCAATTTTTTTAAAAAAAGTAGGTAGGTAGATAGAGGGAGGGAGGGAGAGAGAGAGAGAGAGAAATACAGTAGGTAGGGAGAGAGAGAATGTGTAGGTAGGTAGGTAGGTAGGTAGGTAGGTAGCTAAAGGGAGAGAGAGAGAGAGAGAGAGAGAGAGAGAGAGAGAGAGAGAGAAAGAGAAATACAGTAGGTAGATAGGTAGGGAGAGAGAGGGTGTGTAAGTAGGTAGGTAGGTAGAGGGATAGAGAGAGAGAAATAGAGACAGAGAGAAATACAGTAGATAGGTAGGTATTTCTGCTGGCACATCACTTGATCAATGTAATTCTCATCAATCAATTAAAGAGCTTTCCAAAAGGAAAAAAAAGTTTTTGCACTCTGCAAACCTCCCAAAAACGGCCCGTTTTTCACAAAAACCGGCCTGTTTTTTTTTTTTCAAAAAAAGGCATAAATAGCCTTGTGGGGGGGCTTGCAGAGTGCTCCTGGGGAGGGCAAAAACGAGCAAAAAACGGCCCGTTTTTCACGAAATTGCATACATAGCCTTTTGGAGGCTTATAGAGTGCTGCTGGGAGCCCCCGTTTTTTGCTCATTTCTGCCCTCCCCAGCCCCCAGGATCTCTCTGAACGCCTCCATAAGGATATGCCCAGCCATTTTGGTGAAGGGAGGCAAAAAATGTTGTATTCGATGTATAAGACGCACCCAGATTTTCAGCCTCTTTTTTTTGAGGAAAAAAGTGTGCGTCTTATACTCCGAAAAATACGGTAAAAACCTCACGTTTTCTGTGTTTCTGTGTTTCTGTAAATACTTTGGTAGCCAAATCAGCCCAGCAACATTCTGTTTCATAGGAAGCCTGCCCAACTTCTGTCCAAACCGGTGGTCAATTTTGCAATTTTGGGAGGGGGCTAGTAGTTCTTCCTTACCAACGTGGTCTCGTTAACCTCGACGAGCATAGTCAATCAGAATAGAGCTGGAAGGGACCTTGGAGGTCTTCTTCTAGTAGGGGTGTCAAACTCCCAGACCGTGGGCTGGATGCATCACGGGCTGGCCACGCCCATGCCTGGTTTAGTGAAGGGGGAGGAAAAGTCCCGATACGTCACGTGACGACATGATGACGTGAGTTTGACACCCCTGGCCTATATAATTTCAGGCAGTCTTTTCTTAAAAACCTCCAGTGATGGATCACCTACAACTCCTAGAGGCAAGCTGTTCCACTGGCTAATTGTTCTCACTGTTAAGAAGTTTCTCCTTAAAATTGGTGACTAGAAGACTTGCAAAATCCCCTTCCAACTCGGTTAATCTGTATTGGTATCTACTTGCAGGGAAGGGACTAGACTTTGAATCAGTTCTACAGCTGGAATTCTGGTCCAATTCAATTATTGTTTTCAGTGCTGTTTTTTTTTCCACCTTGTTATCCAAAAGGGCCCATTTCCCTATGCCAATTTAAGATTTACTATAACAACATAAATAGAATGTTTCTTCTTGTCCCACTGAATGCGGATCCAGTTTTGATTTTCCACTCAATTCCAGTTTTATTGAACGGTAATTCGATTTGGCCCCCATTTAATATACTCGGCGCCGGAAGGTTAAATAGATAAGGAAGCTTTGACAAATATCTGAGGATATTTTCATGTCCGGCAAATGGATGAATTTATTTGGATGACTCGCTCCTCACCACGTTCCCTTTTTGTTGAGGGGGGGGGGGGACAATTTCTCCATGCTCTCCAGTCTTGTAAGGTGTTTATTTGCCTTAAGAAGGGGACGGGGTGGTTCAGTGGGTAAGATGCTGAGCTTGTCGATCAGAAAAGCCGGCAGTTCAGCGGTTCGAATCCCTAGCTCCGCGTAATGGAGTGAGCTCCTGATACTTGTCCCAGCTTCTGTCAACCTAGCAGTTCAAAAGCATGTGAAAAATACAAGTAGAAAAATAGGAAGCACCTTCGGTGGGAAAGGAACAGCGTTCCGTGCGCCTTCGGCATTTAGTCATGTCGGCCACATGACCATGGAGACGTCTTTGGATAGCGCTGGCTCTTCGGCTATGAAACGGAGATGAGCACCGCCCCCTAGAGTCGGGAACAACTAGCACATGTGTGCTAGGGGAAGCTTTACTTTTTAACCTGTGTTTTCATGAATATTGGCAAAATTCTCTGAACGGCCAATGGCCAGTTTGCAAAAGGCCTGAAATGCGTCCATCCCTTCCTCATTTGTTCAACAGACCGTTACAAATTTGGATGCAGCGAAATGTTCTTATTTGCCTCGTTTGTTTGGCTTCATTTCGGGATTTACAAAAGCAAAAAAAAAAAAGCAAAAAAAAAATCAACATTACATAACCTTTGTATTTCCTAAGGTTTTTTATTTTAGTTCTCTTTGGTTAATTGTGGGCGGCTGTGCATATGTTTGCAGGCTTTGTATTATGTTATGTTGGTTTTTTTTTAAAATTTTCCTCTTCTCGTTTTATCTTCTTGTACAACAGTCAGACCCCTATGATTGGGAAAATTAAGAAATAGGGAAAGTGTTTTTTTTTTAAAAAAAATAGAATGCTAATTAATTAAATAGAAAATTAATTCAGTGAATGGGATCTATAGGAATGTAGAGGAAAGTTGTCAACCCTACTCAATTGTTCAATAAAAACATATAAAGATATAGTGGTGAAGGCATCAGGCTAGAAAGCAAGAGATTGTGAGTTCAAGTCTCACCAAAGGCATGATAGCCAGCTGGGTGACTTTCTCTCCCTCCCTCCCTTCATCCCTCCCTTTCTCTCTGTCTTCCCTTCCCCCCCTCTCTCTTTTCCTTCCCTCTTTTCTGTCTCTTTCTTTTTCCCTTCCTTCCTTCCTTTTTCTCTTTCTCTCCCTTCCTTCCTTCCTTCCTTTCTCTCTTTCTTTTTCCCTTTCTCCCTTTCTCTCTCTCTCCTCCTTCCTTCCTTCTTTTCTGTCTTTTTCCCTTCCTTCCTTTCTCCCTCTTTCTTCCTTTCTCCCTTTCTCTTTCTGTCTCTCCCTCCCTCCCTCCCTTCCTTTTCCTGAGCATCTGTGATCTCCTCAGAAGTCTTCTCCAACACCAAAGTTGAAGCACAGAGATCTTCTCCTCCTCCTCCTCCTCCTCCTCCTCCTCCTCCTCCTCCTCCTCCTCCTCCTCCTCCTCCTCCTCCTCCTCCTCCTCCTCCTTCCAAGTTCAGCCTTTCCCTCTTGGTCTCATGGAAAAGCTTCACTTCATCAATTCTGATTGAACAATGGGTGTGGATTGACACAAATCCGCACCAATTCACAGCACAAGATACAGAGGAACAAAACTGCTAGAAACCAATATAGGTAACATCCACCCTCCCCCAAAAAGCCAACTGTGAAAAGACAAACACACAGGATCTGCAACCCACAACTTCGGCAAGTTTACGATGGCTAGGAGATTCTGGGAGTTGACATTTCTCCTTTACGTTTGGAGAGAGATGAGGTTAGGAAACACTGCTCTAAATTATTGATAATTATTTGTTTAAAGAAAATTTAGACCAGTGTTTCTCAACCTTGGCAACTTGAAGATGTCTGGACTTCAAGTCCCAGAATTCCCCAGCCAGCATTCGCTGGCTGGGGAATTCTGGGACTTGAAGTCCAGACATCTTCAAGTTGCCAAGGTTGAGAAACACTGATTTAGACCATGCGCAGGCCATTACCCTGCTGAGTGTACAAGACAAAAATGGGGGGAAATTAAGGGAGGGGGAAATGTAACCCTCCCCTCCCCCCCCCTTGTTTCTTTCTCTGATGGTCTGTTAACTCTGATAGATATGAAGTCATCAAGAGTCAATTTAGGAACCAGATCCTGGGTGCAGCTGCTGCGTATCAAGGCATTTCTGCATAAACAACCTCAGATTATCCTGATCTGGAATCAGCTGCACGGCCTCTCATTTTCCACATTTATTTTTCCATTTTAAAGCAAATTGTTTTGTTCGGGAGCAGAGGCAGGATTTATTTGTTTAAAAAAGTCCAACTGGGCTAGTAATGTAGCTGGGCATGACAGTCCAATTAGCACCCGCCAGGAGCCTCTAATGAAATTGAAGGCAGCTCGACCAGAAGTGGAAACACGTTGTCTCTCCAGATTAGGGAGAGAGGGAGGGAAGGGAGGAGGAAAGAGGAGGGAGGGACAGAGGGGAGGGAGGGATGAATGGGGGAAGAAGAAGGAGGGAGGGAGGAAGAAGAGGGAGAGAGGAGGGAGGGAAGGAAGGAAGGAGGGAGGGAGGGAGGGACAGAGGGGAGGGAGGGATGAATGGGGGAAGAAGAGGGAGGGAAGGGAGGAAGGAAGGAAGAAGAGGGAGGGAGGAGGGAAGGAAGGAAGGAATGAAGGAAGGAGGAGGGAGGGACAGGGGAGGGAGGGATGAATGGGGGAAGAAGAAGGAGGGAGGGAGGAAGAAGAGGGAGAGAGGAGGGAGGGAAGGAAGGAAGGAGGGAGGGAAGGAGGGACAGAGGGGAGGGAGGGATGAATGGGGGAAGAAGGGAGGGAAGGGAGGAAGGAAGGAAGAAGAGGGAGGGAGGAATGAAGGAGGAGAGGGGAAGAGGGGAGGGAGGAATGAATGGGGGAAGAAGAGGGAGGGAGGAAGAAGAGAGAGAGAGGAGGGAAGGAAGTAGGGACAGAGGGGAGGGAGGGATGAATGGAGGAAGAAGAGGGATAGAGGGAAGGGAGGGAGGAAGGAAGAAGAGGGAGGGAAGAGGGAAGGAAGGAACAAAGGAGATGGAGGGAAAGATGGAAGGAAGAAGAGGGAGGGAAGGAGGGGAGGAGGAGGGAGGAAGGAAGAATAGGGAGGGAAGAAAGGAAGGAAGTTAAATTTGGGACAGTAGTATCATTTGAACAGATTGGCTGGCATCTTAAGTTATTTTTTATTTTTATTTTTGCTATGTGAACAAGTGTTGCCCATCAGATAAAATAGCAATTGGCTTCAGACCAAGATGCCAAAAGCTGGCTCATAAACGCATCCAAATCTTTGCTTGTCAGGCCCAAGACAGTCAAGCCTGCTTGGAAGTGGCCACACATCCTTCTTAGAGTCCCAATAGATTCTGCTTTAATTGCATATTGAATAGAATCCTAAAGGCGAGGTGGTTTGGGGGTGAAAGTGCTAGATTTAGGAACCAAAGGGAGACAGAGATTCCAACCACGTTTCCCAGCAAGCTCCCGGTGGCACTTTCGACTAGTTGAGCTCTCTCCTCTCAAACTATCTCGCTTGCTATGGGAGAAAATAGCAAGAGGAAGCATTATGTATGGTACATAATGATCCTTCTCCCCTTCCTCCTTCTCCTTCTCTATCCCTTTCCCCCTTCCCCTCCTCCTTTTCTTCCTCCTCCACCACCTCTTCCTCCTTCTCCTCCCTTCCCCTTCTCCGTCCCTTTCCCCGCCCCTGCTTCTCTACTTCTTCCTTCTCCTCCACCTCCTCCTCCACCACCTCTTCCTCCTTCTTCCTTCCCCTTCTCCTCCCCTCCTCCCCTCCATCCCCTCCCCCCTCCTCCTTCTCCACCACTACCAATTCCTCAACCCTCAGCTTCATCTTCTCCCTCTTCCTCCTCCCCTTTCCTTTCCCCTTCCTCCTCTTCCACCTCCACTCCTCCTCCTCTTTCCCCTTCCTTCTCCTCCTCTTCTTCCTCTCCTCTTCCTCCTCCTCCCCCTCCTCGATTATCATACAATGTATTGCTTCCAAGTTTGGAATGGCTGTTCCTTAGCTTCTGAAAAAACATCCACACCCAGCACCTGTCATCTGAACAGACCCGTTGTCTCCCATCTGATTACGTCCCGGAGGTCGGAGTTGGTCTGTGATGTTTCAAAGAAGTCAAATGGATTTCTGATGGGTTTTCAGTGGCTCAGAAGGCGTGATGGGACCTTCTCTTTTGGACAGACCCGCCCCCCAAAATCCCTCCAACCTCTTTGAAACCTCTAAAGCCATGATGCCGAACCTATGGCGCGCATGCCACGGGTGGCACGAAGAGCCCTCTCTGCGGGCATGCATGCCATCGCCCCAGCTCAGCTGCACCGCACACGCACGCACGCTTTCTGCCAGCCAGGCAGCTGGTTTTCGGGACTCTGCTGTGCATGTGTGGGGGTGGAGCCCATGTGGGAGATGCGCACACATGCACCAGGGGGAGGGGGTTGTGCATGCATGCGTGGAGGTGTAGGAGTACAGGGGTGTGTGGTGCTCCCCCCCCAGCCCGTTTTTTGGTCCCAGGAGGTTGCAGGGAGGCCTAAAATCATACAATTGATACACTGAGCCGAGGTGGCGCAGTGGTTAAATGCAGCACTGCAGGCTACTTCAGCTGACTGCAGTTCGGCTGTTCAAATCTCACCGGCTCAGGGTTGACTCAGCCTTCCATCCTTCCGAGGTGGGTGAAATGAGGACCCGGATTGTTGTTGGGGGGCGATATGCTGACTCTGTAAACCGCTTAGAGAGGGCTGAAAGCCCTATGAAGCGGTATATAAGTCTAACTGCTATTGCTATTGCTATTGCTAAAATGGGGCGTGGGGGGATTGTGCATGCATGCACGAAGGGGTGGGGTGAGCATGGGGGGGGATGTTGCACGTGCATCGCATTCTGGGTGTATGCAGGTGCCTTCAGCATGCGCCGACCCAAAGGTTACCCATCCCTGCTCTAACGTTTGTTGGCTTATTGATTTATTGGCCTTGGGGACAACCGGAAGACAACAATGAAAGAAGAGTGACAGATCACAGCGTCCTTATTTCAGGGCAGAATTCACTGTCTGGCTTTCGAGAGACATTTCAATCGCCTCGAATTCCCTCCGGTGTTCAAGGACAGCCTCGGTCTGGGTGGGGAGGGGGGGCTTAGATGTGCAAAAAGACTTCTGAGGATGAGTGGGCCACAATTTTAAACCAAAGGTGACCTCTCTCCATCCCCCAGGAAGCCAGCACTGAATTCGTTATCAACTCCGAAGACGCTGACGGGCCCTCTTGAAGGGTAGTCACATCACTCCAGATTGTCAGCCAGATGATATTTCAAACTCCCCATATTGCTTTACAAATGGCTCAGCAGAACGAGGGAGAGTAGAATAGGAGATATTTTGTGTGTGTGTCCGTGTGTGTGTGTGTGTGAGTGTGTGTGTGTGTCCGTGCATGTTTCATTTCAAAGGACAAACCATGGATAACATTTGCAATTTTTTCCCCATCATCATTTTATTTTATCCTGGGTAGGTTTTTCTTTTTTTTTCTTTTTTCTTTTTCTTTTTCAAAGGTTTTTTATTAGGTAAACATTAAAAACTTTGGACATAATGCGGCATTTCTGGCATAGTCATTTCCACTGAGTTCTTAGATCTTACAACAGTAACAATTTCCATCCATTATATCCATTACATAGGTGTGTGTAATCGGTCAAATTACCTACTCATTCATCCCTTGCGTTCTATAGTTACTATCAGTACATAGACGTATCCAGTTCCTACCTATCGTACAATATTAATGCCATATTTCCAATGCTTAACTTATCTGTGTTTTTTTCTGTCCCAACCTGGCTAGGTTTTTCAAAGCTCTTGGAATCTAATAAAAGAGACAGTTTTGGTTAAGGCAGCAGGCTAGAAATCACCAGGAGACTGTGAGTTCTAGTCTCGCTTGAGGTATGAAAGGTGGCTGGGTGACTCTGGACCAATCACCAGGAGATTGGGAGTTATAATCTCACTTTAGGCATGAAAGCCAGCTGGGTGACTTTGGGCCAATCACCAGGAGACTGGGAGTTCTAGTCCCACCATAGGTATGAAAACCAGCTGGGTGACTTTGGGCCAATCACTAGGAGACTGAGAATTCTAGCCCCACATTAGGCATGAAAGCCAGCTGGGTGACTTTGGGCCAACCATCAGGAGAGTGGGAGTTCTAGTCCCACCATAGGTATGAAAGCCAGCTGGGTAACTTTAGCCAGCTCGATTCACTTATGTCGGGGGCACCTGTGTTGGCCAAGTGCTAAGGCAGGACTTTCCTCAGACCCTCCCTCCCTCTCATTATAGCAATAGCAGTAGACTTATATACCGCTTCATAGGGCTTTCAGCCCTCTCTAAGCGGTTTACAGAGTCAGCATATTGCCCCCAACAATCTGGGTCCTCATTTTACCCACCTCGGAAGGATGGAAGGCTGAGTCAACCCTGAGCCGGTGGGATTTGAACCACTGAACTGCTGATCTAGCAGTAGCCTGCAGTGCTGCATTTAACCACTGCGCCACCTCGGCTCTTTTATAACCTCCTTCCTTCCTTTTCTTTTTCCTTCCCTCTTCCTTCTCCTTTCTTCTTCCCCTCTTCCTTCTCTTTTCTTCTTCCCCTCTTTCCTTATTTTTTCTTCCTTGCTCTCTTCCCATCTTCCCTTCTTTTTCTTTGTCTTTCCTCTTTCCCTTTCTCCTTTCCTCTGCCAGCGTACCCACCCACCGAGCTCCGTTTTCACTGGCAGAGGTGACAGATATTGTCTTCTAAAGGCTAAAGTAATTCATTGGAGGTCCTGTTTTGGTAGTTTTGTCCATTTTGTCTTCCTGAAGCGGCAAAGAACTTGACGCTCTTGAAAAGTTCCTTTATAACGTATTTTTTCGGCGTATGAGACGCACCTTTTTCCCTCAGAAAAGAGGGCGAAAATGTGGGTGCGTCTTATACACTGAATACAGCATTTTTGGCCTCTTGAA
The DNA here is from genome assembly GCF_051295495.1 of Thamnophis sirtalis. Taxonomy (NCBI): domain Eukaryota; kingdom Metazoa; phylum Chordata; class Lepidosauria; order Squamata; family Natricidae; genus Thamnophis; species Thamnophis sirtalis. Next base: position 6,961,642 of record NW_028261388.1, on the reverse strand, counting down.
ACTCCACTCTGCGCATCCTGATTTTCACAAAAATGGACGTGCAGAGGGTTTGGGAGGTCTGCAAAGGGCTCATGGGACTGGGGAGGGCAAAAACGAGTGAAAATGGGCCCGTTTTTCACAAAAATTGGGGTGTTTTTGCCCTCCCAAGCCCCCAGGAGCACCCCGTTTTTTGGTGAAAAATGGGCCTGTTTTTTTGCTCGTTTATGCCCCCCCAGCCCCCAGGAGCTCTCTACAGGTCTCCCAAACTCTCTGCATGCCCCATTTTTCACACAAAATGGGGCATGCAGAGGGTTTGGGAGGCCTAAAGAGTGCTCCTGGGGGCTGCGGGGGGGAGAGAAAAAACGAACAAAAACCAGCCCGTTTTTTTGCAAAAACGGGGCTGGTTTTTGCTCCCAAAAAGACATGCATAGTCTTTAGGAGGCTTGTAGAGTGTTCCTCTAACATCTTTTTTTAAATTTACCTCTTCAAAATCTTGGCCGCTTCTTATACTCCGGTGTGTCTTGTAGTCCGAAAAATATGGTAAATAGTAGAAATATCCTATAATTTCAGGACTGACTTGAAACCAAGGCGAAAAGAAACCTTCCTATTTCCTCTGCCTAAAAAGTTTCATTTTTATTTTTAAAAAGAAAGAAATTCAAAGAGAATTCAAGAATATTCTTCGCATAACAGCTCTGCTCTCTTTTTTTCCCCCCCTAACGTGTCGCAGGTTTCTTAGCTGAGTCCATTTCTGTATTGGGTGCCATTTTTATAATGATTACCCCCCCCCCCCCAGGGATCTAGGAGGCTAAGAACATTCTTTTTTGGATGTTCTTCTTCGCTTAAAGCCAAATCAGGGCAAGACAAATTGGGCTGCCTTCCAAACTGCCAAAATCCAAAGTGAATCCTGTAATCAGCATGCTTTCCTAATTTGAACGAAATGTGTTAGTTCAATGCATAATTATTGAGACTGGTGTATGTCATAGCAAGTGACAGTTGCAAGTCAATGTAGAAAGGAGAAAGAAAAATTGGTTATTATTTAGAACATAAGAGTGTACAATAATAAGGTTGGAAGGGAATAGAATAGAATAGGAATAAGAATAGAATAGGAATAGGAATAGAAGAGAAGAGGGAATAGGGAACAGAATAGAATAGAATAGAATAGAATAGAATAGAATAGAGAATAGGACTAAGATCGGATAGGATAGGATAGGATAGGATAGGGAATAGAAATAGGAATAGGAATAGGAATAGAATAGAATAAGGAATAGGAATAGAATAGGGAATTAGAATAGAATTAGGAATAGAATAGAATAAGGAATAGGAATAGAATAGAATAAGGAATAGGAATAGAATAGGGAATTAGAATAGAATTAGGAATAGAATAGAATAAGGAATAGGAATAGAATAGAATAAGGAATAGGAATAGAATAGGGAATTAGAATAGAATTAGGAATAGAATTAGGAATAGAATAGAATAAGGAATAGGAATAGGAATAGAATAGAATCAGAGTTGGAAGGGAACTAGGAGGTCTTCTAGTCCAACCCTCTGCTCAGGAAGGAAATAACAAATATTCAGACAAATAGTTGTCCAATCTCTTCTTAAAAATTCCAGTGTTGGAGCATTCACAAGTCCTGGAGGCAGTTTGTTCCACTGATCAATTGTTCCCACTGTTAGGAAATCTCTCCTTAGTTCTAGGTTGCTTCTCTCCTTGATTAGTTTCCATCCATTGCTTCTTGTCCTGCCTTTGGGTGCTTTGGAGTGTAGGTTGAGCCCCTCTTCTTTGTGGCAGCCCCTCACATATTGGAACACCGCTATCATGTCACCTCTAGTCAGTGGTGGCTTTCAAATCCCGTTCCAACCGGTACGGTTTGAACGGACCCGGCGGCGTCCTCATGGACGTGCGCAGCACGCGTGCATGCATCTTAGCACCTCCACGATGCCCCAGCTGCTCCGCGGAGCATTGTGCAGGCACTGTACGTGCCAGGCGCAGGCGCAGAAGCGCACAAGCCTTTAAACACAGATAAGGAGCGCGGGTGGGCCCTCCGGAGCACCGTACCAGAACGGTATCCGGTGCTCCAGGCTGGCTCTGGTATGCCCGTACCGGGATGTACCTCCTGCAACCCACCACTGCCTCTAGTCCTTCTCTTTGTTAGACTACACATGTCCATTTCCTGCAAATCTTCACTGTATAGTTTAGCCCAGTGGCACCATGGATTGATTAGACGTACTTGGTTTCCTCAATCCTTCGTCATATGATTCAGCCCCCAGATTCCTTATCATCTTTGTTGCTGTTCTCTGCACTCTTCCCAGGGTCTTGACATCCTTTTCGTATCCTGGTGACCAGAACTGGACACAATATTCCTGTTCTGATCCAGTTCCCAAGCACAACAAACCCCCTGTAGTTAAACAAATGTTCCCTTTATTAGGAGTGCCAGCAGCCCCGGTAAAAAGTCTCAGCCTCCTTCTCTCCTTCTCTCTCCTTCTCTCTCTCTCTCTCTCTCTCTCTCTCTCTCTCTCTCTCTCTCTCTCTCTCTCTCTCTCTCTCTCTCTCTCTCTCTCTCTCTCTCTCTCTCTCTCTCTCTCTCCCTTTCTCCCTCTCTCCCTCCCTCTCTCCCTCCCTCCCTCCCTCTCTCCCTCTCTCCCTCTCTCCCTCTCCCTCTCCATTCCTCTCCCCCTCTCTCACACATCTATTCATCTCCACCCCCTGCCTTTTATCCTGCTTCGCTAGCAGTGATGGCTCTTCCGTCCCAAGGGCCAGCCCATATATTTCCACTGCTCTCCTCTCCTCTGCCTTCTGCACATTCACACATCAGGCCCTGGACCCAGCTGTTCCTCCTCTTCCTCATCAGCCACCTCCACACCTGGGGTCTGTTGACTCTCCATCTGAGGGCTGATGGATGGCCCAGGCTCCACCTCTGTCTCTGTCTCTCTCTCTCTCTGTCTGTCTCTGTCTCTCTCGCTTTCCCTCTCTCTCTCTCTCTCTCTCTCCCTCCCTCCCTCTCCCTCTCTCCCTCCCTCCCTCTCTCTCACATCTATTCATCTCCACCCCCTGTCTTTTATCCTGCTTCACTAGCAGTGATGGCTCTTCCGTCCCAAGGGCCAGCCCATAGGTTTCCACTGCTCTCCTCTCCTCTGCCTTCTGCACATTCACACATCAGTATATGGACCCAGCTGTTCCTCCTTTTCCTCATCAGCCACCTCCAGACCTGGGGTCTGTTGATTCTCCATCTGAGGGCTGACAGCCGGCCCAGGCTCCACCTCTGTCTCTGTCTCTCTCTCTGTCTCTCTCTGTCTCTGTCTCTGTCTCTCTCTCTCTCTTTCTCTCTCTCTCTCTCTCTGTCTCTCTCTGTCTCTCTCTCTGCCAATTCCAATTCCTCTTCCCCCTCGGAGCTCTCAGGTTGCCTTAATGCACATTCACACATCAGGCCCTGGACCCAGCTGTTCCTCCTCTTCCTCATCATCCTCTTCCTGACTCCCACACCTCCTCCTCCTCTGATTCAGCTACTGGAGGAGCCGGCGGCCAACAACTCACAATAATTCCAGGCGTAGTCTCAGAGTTTATTTGAAAACTGGATTCCAAAACTGTCTGCTTGATGGGAAACTTAAAAACCATCCTAGAAAATTTCAGGGGTCTTGGCAAACATCCCTATTTTTGCTGAGAAAACTATTTGGTAGCCATGAAGAGTTGAGTTCAGCTTGATGAGGGCTAAGTTTATTTTTATTAATGATCATTTGCAGTCTCACAATAGAGTGTGTTCTCACGATGAATCATCCCATGAACAAAACACATCAAATGAGTAAATGATATAAAACGGTCTATTAATTCCAGTCACGCTGGCCATAATTACTACAGAGGATGCTAATTCCATACTATGTTGTACTGACTGCAGTTGTTGAGTAGACTGCCGAGTTGGGTAGCCAAAACAAATATTTTTGAATTCTGATGCTTCTCAAGCCGAACAGATCACCATCTCCTATGTTCATTCTCATCACTTTGTCCAGACACCACTCCTGCACCAATACTTAGTCCAGTTGCCCCAGCTTCATGACGGACATTTTGCAATGTTCGCGCTCCCACCGCCGTTCGGAGAGCTTGTCTCTGACCTCCGAGGAACCTGGTTCGTTCCTTTTGGTTGCTCGAGATGCAGCTCACTTCTTCACCGTCCCTTCAAGACAGTTCCGGTCCGAAGACACCCACACACACACAGCAACTGTTTGTCAGCCTGGATTTTTGCGGAACTCATCAGAGCCCGCTATTTCCAGTCTGTCTCGCTGCGGCGCTTCCGATCCAGGAGCAAACATTTTTGAATTCTGATGCTTCTCAAGCCCAACAGATCACCATCTCCTACGTTCATTCAGTCACTCGCCTTAAGTAATCGCAAACATCTCGAATTCCACCCGTCCTACCTCTTTGAAGGTTACACACGTAGCAAGTGTTAAGGGAGGTTATGAGTCATTATGAGACTGCATCATGCTTGCTATTCCTTTCCGCTTTAGATTTGATCCCCTCTTCCTTCTTTCTTCATTGCTCATGCAACTTTATTCATTTATACTTGATCTCTGCAACCTCATGGTCCTCTTTGGATTGTTGTAGCACCTGAACCGATATTGCCTCCCCCACACTCCTTTGGCTGTTGATATTGTAGCTCCAACGGTTGATTGCTATGAAGTCCATGAGACAAATGTGGCTCATATACCACAGCCTACTATGTATTTTTCCGGTGGATTCTTCCAAGGGGCAGTAACTGGAATGTAGGGGTACCTGGGAGGGAATTGAGGGATTCAGGAGCACCGTCTGTGGCCTGCACCTCAAGGTCGAACACTGGGAAACCTCCAAAAGGCACACACTGTTCCCCCAAAAAGTGACTCTATATGATTGGTGGACAATGGACAGTGGGTAACCCAGGAGGGAAAGGAGTTTTAACCCAACCTGCTTTTCGCGCAAAAAAAACCATCAGAACTGGCATTGCTTCTTCTGTACCCATGTGGAATTATCAATAAAGCTATAGTCTTAGAAAAACAATGCCACGGGGAGTTTCTTTTGCTGCATAGGCCAAGGGGACAGTTGGCATCTAACTTCCAGGTGGGGCAGGCAGGGGGTCTGATTCTAATTCCCTCAAAGTCTTTAGTACAAATGCATATATTAATTAAAAGGTTTTTGCTCTAGTTACTTAGGATGTAATTGAAACTAGGGGGTGTAACAGCTTGGGTTTGCATGTTTTCTGAAAGACTGGCATTCTGTTGATAGTTGTTTCCATCGCTCACATGTCTTTTCAGGTCAATGAAGGGATTTCAGCTTTGTCTCTTTCCTACAATAGAACCATTCTAGGTTGGGGGGGGGGTCAAACTCGATTTCATTGAGGGCCCCATCAGGGTTGTGTTTGAACTGGGGGGCTGGTTATGTGTGTGCCCGGGGAGGGGCATGGCCAGCTCAATGTAACCCGTCAAGGCTCTGTTTTAGGCCGCAACGGCCTCCTGCAGCCCTCTGCCAGCAAAAATGAAGCTTAGGGAAGTCCATTTTCACTGGCACTGTGGACCGGTCCTTTTATTAAACTAATGTGAATTCCTCTCATTCACATTCAGCCAAGGCCTGGCAAACAGTCTTTCAAAGGTGAATTTATGACCACAGACCTTATCTATCTTGGAAAGCTACCATGTAAATATTTTCCAAATGAGGTGCTGTGCAAGGAAAGACTTGGCACAGAGTCTCTGAGATTCACGGACAGATCTTCACACTCCTGAAAAAAATGAATGAATGAACAAATTGTTTCCTGCAAAAGCCCACTCCCCTTTCTTTCCTCTTTTATTTCCTATGGGAGGGGCCAATCAGTTGTGGCTTTATTCCCAAGTTGACCCTGATTTCTTAGCTGTTGTTTTCTTCTGGCAGCTCTGCGCACGTTCACACTGGGAACAGGCTCCAGCTGTTCCTCTGCCTCATTGCTGTCTGGCTCTGAAGACAGCCGAGAACTGCCTTGGCCCCTGCTCTGCCTCCGACGCAGAGCCCTCGTCCGAGCCTTCCCCAGCCTCCAGGACTGGCCCTTGTTCCTCCCCAACCTCCTCACTCTCCGATTCTGCTGCCAGCTCTGCTGGCTACTGGCAAGCTACAATGATTTCCAGGGGGGCCCAGAGGGCCAGATCTAAGCAGCCCATGGACCAGATTCGGGGCCCGGGCCTTGAGTTTGACACCCCTGTTTTAGGTTCTGCTGTGGATTCAGTGGTGTGAGAGAATCCGCACACCGTCTTAATCAGCCAAATGACGGTATCTTGCCTAGGTTTTTCTGCAAGTTGATACAACTAACAACTTGACCCTATCACAGAGGAATGGAAACAACTCCCTGTCCCTGTTAGTTCTATTCTTCTCCATAAAAGACACATAAAGCTTTTAAGTTCCATTATATCATGGCATTATACCAGTCTTATGTTCACTGGTGTGTCTGTGCTCAGGCTGTTTCTGTCAAGTGCTCCAGCAGAGCAGGTTTTAAAGAAGAGATTAGACAACCATTTGTCTGAAGTAATGTCGGTTCTCCTGTTTGAACAGGACTAAAAGACCTCCAAGATCCCTTCTAACTCTGTTATTCTGTACGAATTACCCAGAGCTTCTCTGGACAGGACCATATTCCCTATATTCCCCAACACTGGAAGTCTGATGTGGCCCTCAATGAAATCCAATTTGACCTCCCTGCTGTAGAAGATCTCAAGAAGTCAACAGAGGTCTAGGCTGCATAAACAGAGGGATAGAATCAAGATCACGGGAAGTGTTAACACCACTTTCTAATGCCTTGGTAAGGCCACACTTGGAATACGGCATCCAGTTTTGGTCACCATGAGGTAGAAAAGATGTGGAGACTCTAGAAAGAGTGCAGAGAAAAGCAACAAAGAGGATTTGGGGACTGGAGGCTAAAACATATGAAGAACGGTTGCAGGAACTGGGTATGTCTACTTTAATGAAAAGAAGGACCAGGGGAGACATGATAGCACTGTTCCAATATATATATATATATATATATATATATATATATATATATATATATAGATAGATAGATAGATAGATAGATAGATAGATAGATAGATAGATAGATAGATAGATAGATAGATAGATAGATAGATAGATTAGATAGATTAGATAGATAGATAGATAGATAGATAGATAGATAGATAGATAGATAGATAGATAGATAGATAGATAGATTTCACAACCCCTGGTATGCCCCAATTATGGGAGGAAGCTAATTGCTTCCATTCTCTGTGGCTCGTCACAAGAGACCATCCAGACAGAAAGCCCAATATTTTACTGTTGCCTTTGTTACATTTGTGTAGTATTTGTGCTGATAAATAAATAAAGGGAGACTAGTATAGATCTATTTCAAGCTATTTAGCTCTCATCAGCTAGCCATACCCTTACTGGGATTCGAACCTGGGCTGTATTGCATATTAGGCAGATGTGTTAACCACTAAGCCACAGGCTCTGATCCGTTATCAGCTGAGCCAGGGAGAGTACTACTTCCTCCCATAATTGGGGCATACCAGGGGTTGTGACTTTAAATATATACCTTTCTCCCTTAATATATATATTAATTTGCCTCTTCAAAATCTTGGTGCATTTTATACTACGGTGCGTCTTATACTCCGAAAAATACGGTAACTGTTAGGAGAGTCAGTGAAGCAAAGCTAAAACTGGAAAACAGGAGAAAAAAAATCAATACTGCACTCTTTTTAAATGATGCATTTATATATAGCAAGAGAGGGCCATTTGACCTTGGCAAAAAAATGTTTTCCAAATCCATGCTGGGCCCTTAGCTGCATATTGATGTTTATATTAGCAGGAAGTACCTCTCTCTATAGTACAAAGTGATTTTTTCCTGCTGGTTTCACAATGCCTGTTAAAAGCAATGGATCAGCCAAGTCCATGGGCCTCCACTTACAGCAGGGGAGGGCTTCAAAAATTTTAGCAAGGGGTTCACTGCTCTGTTGCTGGGTGGGCATGCCCATGGTGGGCATGGCTTAGTCGGGCTCCTGCACCACAGTGTGAGGGGGGTGTTTTCACCCTCCCCTAGCTCCGGAGGCTTTTTTTGAGCCTCCGGGAGGGCGAAAACACCCTACCCAGGCTACAGAGGCCCTCTGGAGGCTGGAAATGGGATCGTTTCCAGCTTTCCCAAACTTCCGGTAAGCCCGTTTTTCCCCCTCCCCGCGGACGCCCTGCACTTACCTGCATCCAAAACAGGCCACATGGAGACTCCTGGGAGGGGAGGGGTGGGCGGGGCCAGCCAGGAGTGGGATTTGGGGGTTCTCCAAACTGCACAGAATCTTGGCTAGAGGTTCTCCTGAACCTCTGCGAACCCCAGCACCCATCCCTGGTCCTCAACTTACAATGGTTTGTTTAGTGACCATTCAAAGTTACAACAGCACTGGAAAAAAAGGGACTTATGACCGTTTTTCACACTGAGGACAGTGGCAGTATCCGCGAGGTCATTCTTCTAGCAAGCAAAGTCAACGGGGAAGACAGATTCACTTAACAACCATGTTAGTAACTTAACAACTAGAATGATTCACTTAGCAAATGGGGCAAAAAAGCTCATAAAATCCAGCAAACTTCACCATCATAAGGACCCCTAGGAGGATCTGTTGTAACTATGGTTCTAAGTCGAGGGCCACCTATTTAAAAACTCCCTTTTTATGACCCTGTAATATCTTAATTTGGGGTAGAGTCATGGTGACTGGATGGAGCTGAGCATTTACTGGCCGGATGCCCTTCCTGACACCTATGCAGAGTTCACAGCAGATATTTTCCCTTTGCGCTTAGAGAGAGAGACACATCTGCCGCTGTCTAGGTTAGAACTCTCAACCTTCCAAGTGGGAGGCGAATGTCTTCACCACTGGGTCACCATGCCACTCAATCAGCCGAGGATGATCTATAACGATCTATGAATCTATAAAATGAAACAGTTGTGGAAGCACATCCCTGGACATAATAACCATGACTCACAGATAAGCCCATGTGAACTTAGTGAAATGGATATTGTCCTACCCCATCAGAGCCTGAATCTGCGGAGGAAGACGAGCCCGAGCCGGAGACAACAGAGATCGATGGGGCAGCTTCGTTGGCTTCGGAGGAATGTGAGGAGGAACAGGCTGAGGCAGCCCAGGGCCGTTCAGGGTTGGGACGGCTTGTTAGCAGGGAGGAACAGGGGCAGGATGACCGAGAGAGGGCAAGCAATGGACATCTCAGGCAATAAGCAAGGACCTCCCCCTCCTGATCCCTGAGCACGGAGAGTGGAGAGAAGGCAGGAACAGCGCAAGCTCACCCAATGAGTCGGGCAGAGAGCACCCCACCCCTCTTCACAAGGCACACCTGGGGACTGAGATTTAAGGAGATGCTGTGGGGAAGGGCATTTGTCGGGAACAGACGCTGAATTGGTAGTGTTTGGTGTGCCGGTACAGACATTGAGAGTTTGGCAGGACTGCTTGCTTAGGTTCCACCACAAAACTGCGTTCGACTAAACCGCGCTCGACGAAACCACGTAGCTGACGTCATCAAGAGGGCGACAACAGCGCGGAGACAGAAGCACGCTGTAAATGTTAAACCTAAAATTAACCCCTAAGCCTAAACCTAACCCCCCCTAAACCTAATCCTAAACCTAAACCTAACCCTTAACCTAACCCTAAACCTAATCCTAACCCTTAACCTAACCCTAACCCTAACCCTAACCCTTAACCTAACCCTAACCCTAAAGCTAACCCTAAAGCTAACCCTAAACCTAACCCTTACCTTAAGTTGAATCGGCTTGCTTTCAAAGCGCTATTTAAAGCGCCCTTCTTTCTCCGCGCTGGCTGTTGTCACCCTGTTGATGACGTCAGCGACGCGGTTTAATCGGGCGCGGCTTAGTCGAGCGCGGTTTTGACGGATCACGCTTGCTTATTCCTGATTTTGTGGACTCATTGTTTGTTCCTTGTTGCAAGGACTTATTTCCCTTCCCCTTTGTTTTGCTGGAGTGGGCGCAGCCAGAGGCTGCTCTCTGTGTGCGCGCGCATTGGCTTGCTCTGGAACTTGTCAAAAACGTGGGAGCATTTGAGGGGACATTTGGAGCATTAAAGGGGACTTTCAGCAGGCCGTATGACCTTCGTGCCTTGTCCCGGGTCATTGCAGGCGTACTGCTCCGCTCTAGTTATGAGAAACTTCACTTCTGCTCCGAGTAGAAACTGGTGATGATCTGACGCTACGCATTCCCGAGACCTAGCTTTTGATCCTACTCCTCGCTCCACACCCGGAGGCCTAAATTTAGACGCCGACTCCCACGGCTGTGTGCACAGAACGTCTCTGTTATTTATTAAAGGGATAAGCTGAAACACAAGCATGGGATCTATATACAGAAGTAAAACGATCTAGTTGAGATATCAACAGCGGAGAACCGGGAGGAAGATGAACCAAAACCATCTCTGGCTTTATAAGACATGCGGGCATGAGATCATGTGTTTCTGCAGAATGAAGAACCTGGTTGTGGTGTCTTCGTAGCATGGAAGAGAGAAGAAGGATTTCTTTTTCGCCTTGCATTTGTTCTGAGCCAGCCTTAGCAGAAACAAGAAACAGACTCCTCCCGGGGGGAAAAAAACCCTCTTTATTTATCTCCTGTGAATTCGAAAAGTCCATGCAAAAGTCCTGCAAGGAGTTAACTACAGCCACAGACCTTATCAGTTCATTAGGATAATTGCAAGGCCAATTGCAAGCTGAAAAGTCGCAAATTAAGTTCTGACAAGCAGTCTTTAATGCACAAAAAAACACAGTGAGTAAAATCTCCAGAAATACGAACTGTTGTCTCCTACAACCACCGTTCTCCCTTTCCTTCTATTTATTCCCTAGCCAGGGAGGGGCCATTCAGCCTCCACGTGTGCCTTTCTTCCCGAGCCGACTCCTTATCCTCAGTTGTTCTCCTCTCCTAGCAGCTCGGCACATACGTGCATCTGGAATAGGCCCCAGCTGTTCTTCCTCCTCACTCATTTCAGCCCCCGAAGGCAGCTGCCTCTCTGGTGGCTGGGAAATGTCAGATGACTCTGGCTCTATCTCTGCGCCCAACGCAGAGCATTCCCCAGATTCCAAACTGGCCCCAGTTCCTCCCCAACCTCATCATTGTTTGAGTCTGAGACCAGCTGTGCTGGCAGCTGGCAGGCCACAACAACATGGACAGGTAGTCCTTAACTTACGACCACAATTGAGGCCAACATTTCTGTTGCTAAGTGAGATATAAGTCAATTGGGTCCCCATTTTATGACCTTCCTTGCCCCAGTTATTAAGTGTATCGCTGCAGTTGTTAAGTTTGTTACTTGGTTGTTAAGTGAATCTGCCTTCCCTGTTGATTTTTGCTTGCCAGAAGGTGGCAAAAGGTGATCCCATGATCCCAGGATTCTGCAACCGTCATAAATATGAGTCAGCTGCCAAGCATCTGAATTTTGATCGTGTGACTTTTAGAGATGCCGCCAAGTGTGAAAAACGGCCCCAAGTAACATTTTTTTCAGTGCCGTTGTGATTTTGTACGGTCCCTAAACAAACTGTTGTAAGTTGAGGACTCCTTGTATTGTGTATTTAGAGTAAATAAAGGTGGGGTATAAATTAAATAAATACATATCCCCTAACAAAAGAGAAATAATTCTTTAGAGACCCAAAGGTGTTTTTTTTTTTTCAAGAGGCAACTGGGCTTTCTGGTTTTTCTCTGAAGACATTTCCCTTCTCATCCAAGAAGCTTCTTCAGTTCTGACTGGATGGTGAGGAATGGAAGGATTTATACTCCTTGCAGACAGCTGGTCATTTGCATCCTTTTTAGAGGGTCGTTGAGGCCACTTGGAGATTTTGTCTGCACCCTCAGGGTTTGCAACACAGTCCTTTCAGCAGTTCCAAGAAGGCTGCACACCAGTGGTGGGTTCTGGATCCCGTTGCATCCATACCGGCATCCTCAACATGAATGCGTGTGGCGCGCATGCGTAGTACCTTCCAGCGACGCTTCTACAAGCCTCTATGATGCTCCAGCTGCTCGGCGCAGCATCGTTCAGGCGCTGTGTGCACAGAAGTGCTGAAGGCTTTAAAGGAGCTCAGGTAAGCAGGTGGGCCCTCCGGAGCACCATACCGGTTTGGTACCGGGCAGGCTCTGGTACACCCGTACGGGGGCATACCGTCTGCAACCCACCACTGTTGCACACCCATTTGCACCACTCAGGTGACCCTGAGGGCACAGATAATTCTCCAGGTGGCCTCAACGACTCTCTAAAAGGATGCAAATGACCAGCTGTCTGCAAGGAGTCTAAATCCTTCCATTCCCCACCATCCAGTCAGAGCTGAAGAAGCTTCTTGGAGGAGAAATGAAATGTCTTCAAAGAAAAACCAGAAAGCCCACTTGCCTCTTAAAAAAAAAAAAACACCTTTGGGTCTCTAAAGAATTATTTCTCTTTTGTTAGGGGATATGTATTTATTTAATTTATACCTCACCTTTATTTACTATAAATACACAATACAAATCGTCCTCAACTTACAACATTTTGTTTAGGGACCGTACAAAATCACAACAGCACTGAAACAATGTTACTTAGGGCCATTTTTCACACTTGGCGGCATCCCTAAAAGTCACACGATCAAAATTCAGATGCTTGGCAGCTGACTCATATTTATGACGGTTGCAGAATCCTGGGATCATGGGATCACCTTTTGCGACCTTCTGGCAAGCAAAAATCAACGGGGAAGGCAGATTCACTTAACAACCAAGTAACAAACTTAACAACTGCAGCGATACACTTAATAACTGGGGCAAGGAAGGTCATAAAAAGGGGACCCAATTCACTTATATCTCACTTAGCAACAGAAATGTTGGGCTCAATTGTGGTCGTAAGTTAAGGACTACCTGTTCTATGTTGTTGTGGCTTGCCAGCTGCCAGCAGAGCTGGCAGCAGACTCAAACAATGATAAGGTTCAAAAAAAGCACCTTTGGGACAACCATGACCTGGATGACTGAGAATCTCCACAGAAATTCTTTACAGACTTAATTTTTTAAAAAACCGAGTCCAATCATGTAATTCCTTCCCTCAGGATCTGCCACGGATCATTTACCTTCAGGCGGTCTTCTCTTTCTTCTGACAGGTGCCTGCAGGCTACCTGAGGCAGCTCTGGCTCACCTGAGGCCTTCCTACGTGAAGCAGATCCAGGCAATTCTCTTGTTGCCACTTCTGAAAACCATATAAAAACACACCCATTGTCACACCATTTTGTAGGGAGGAGGGGGAGAGATCCGGACAGAGTGTGAGAGCACGACCCTCTCGCATGACTTTTTTCTGACCTAGGCTTCCCCAAAAAGCACGAAGCAGATTCCTGGTCCCGACAAAACCCCTTTTATTAAACGAATGTGCATTCCTCTCATTCACATTCAGCAAAGTCTTTCAAAGGTGAAGTTATGAACACAGATCTTATCAGGCCGGGAAAGCTGCCATGTAAATATTTTCCAAATGCAGTTCTGTGCAAGGGAAGGCAGGGCACAGAGTCTCTGAGATTCACAGACAGATCTTCACACTAGCTGGATATCTGTGGTTCGCGATGAAACTATGTAATCAGGCAATGCAGGAGAAATCCAGCTCAATTCTTTAGCTCAGCGGTGGTCGGTGATTGAAACACATAAGGCAGTAGCGGCCCCTTGAATACGGAAGCAGTTCCATAGGTGGAAGGCGTAGACATTTTGGTGAGGTAAGGAGCCCCAGACCGCTCCTGAGTGAAGGAGTGGAACGTCTGCCAGTTTGAACTGAGGTAACGGAATGTGAGGCAACTGGCAGTTGGAACAGAGTTCTTTTCAGGTGGGGAGGGGGAGTAGAACTCCTTAGCATTAGAGCGTGTTAATTACTGTATAGGAAATACTAATGGCCTGGTGGTCATTTCGACAAATCCTTTCTTAGCGAGCACCTAGAAGACAAGAGGAACATACGTGCCAAATTTCAAGTTTGTAGATTTTACAGTTCTGGAGTTTTCGTGATGATTGAGTGGTATTTGGCTTTTATATATTTATAGATAACTAAGTAAGAACTACAAGTAGTCCTTGAGTTATAATCAGAGTTGAACTCAACATTTCTGGAGTTAATGAGACCTTTGTTAAATGAACATGGCTCCATGTTATGACCTTTCTTATCATAGTTGTTAAGTGAATCCCTGCAGTTGTTAAGCTAGGAACATGGCTGTTAAGTGAATCTGGCTCCCCCATTGATTTTGCTAACACATGTCTCATATAGTAACATAAATTCTGGTCTCAATGGTGATCGTAAGTCGAGGACTACTTGTATACTACACAAATAACAGAATAGCAGAGTTGGAAGGGACCTTGGAGGTCTTCTAGTCCAACCTCTTGCTCAGGCAAGAAGCCCTATAGATACCATTTCAGACAAATGGTTGTCCAATCTCTTCTTAAAAACTTCTAATGGTGGAGCATTCACAACATCTGGACACGTTGTTGCATATAAGTAGGTTCCAAACGTGACCCAACAAAAGCGCACACGACAAAAGCGTGCCGACAAAACCAGGTCGCTAAAACCGCGACGTCATCAATGCGCCGACAACAGCGCGGCGACAGAAGGGCGCTTTACAACAGTGCGTTGACAGAAGGGCGATTTAAGTTAAGGTTAGGGTTAGGTTTAGCGTTATGTTTAGGGTTAGCGTTATGTTTAGGGTTAGGTTTAGGTTTAGGGTTAGGTTTAGTTTTACAGCGCGCTTCTGTCGCCGCGCTGTTGTCGGCGCGATTCAGCGCTCATTTGTCGGAGCGCTTTAGAACTCGCAGTTTTGTTACCGCGGTTTAGTCGGGCGCGGTTTTGTCGTTCGCCCTTTTGTCAGTGAACCGGTTCCAAAATGAATAAATGTCCTATTGAAAGGGAACGTTGACCTAGACCCATTGATCTTGACCTCAGCAAAATTAGTGTTTATTTATCTGACTATATTTTTATTCCTGGATACGCATTGCCTTCCCTCTGAGTGTTTACACCATCAGATTTCCAGCAAAACTTGCCATCTGTTAATGATTTACGTTGATTCCTGATTTATGAGGCTGTTCTTGGATGCTCTCGGGAGCATAAATCAATTTGATTTATGTAGTGCGGTATATCGATTCCACCGACATTCTCTGCATGGGTCATAGCTGCCTAAGAACACCATATTGTCAACCTAACTAGACAAGTAAGATTTTTGCAAATTAATTCATGCGTTTTAGACAGACCTAAGATTTATATGTATTTTACATTGGATGGTGGCACTTGTTTTTCCTATTTATTCCTGCTTATGTTAGTCATATGTAAATGTGGGGAATGTTTGTGTATTTGCCTTCTACCAACCAAAAAAAGTGTGAGTCCATGGTTCCACCTTCAATACCTGCAGAGCAGTGGTGGGATTCAGCCAGTTCGCACCACTGCGGGAGAACCGGCTGGTAACTTTCTAAGCAGTTTGGTGAACTGGTTGTTGGAAGAAATCATGAGGGCAGAGAACCGGTTGTTAAATTATTTGAATCCCACCACTGCTGCAGAGGTGGCCTTTTCACTACTCTCATAAAATTCCCATTTCAGATGTTGTATATAATAATAATAATAATTTGTATTATTACACCAAGAAGTATTAGGTGTATCAATAAAGAAGAAGATTTGGTGCTCAGGGCTGAAATGAGGGGTCCTTGGTGCTCTCTGAGCTTGGTTGTTTTCTTGCAGATGTTTCATGACCCAACTGGGTATGATCATCAGGGCGGGGGGGGGGAGTGTTCCTCTCTGTTTATATACAGTGGCTTGTCCTATCAGTGTTGGTGGGAGCGTTGTTGGTGGTTCCTTCACAGGACTGATAGCAGTTAGACTTATATACCGCTTCATAGGACTTTCAGCCCTCTCTAAGCAGTTTACAGAGTCAGCATATCGCCCCCACAGTCTGGGTCCTCATTTCACCCACCTCGGAAGGATGGAAGGCTGAGTCAACCTTGAGCCGGTGAGATTTGAACCGCTGAACTGATGATGTTACCTAGTTTGGGTAATCCAATGTCTGCAAGACAATAACGAAGCTGAGAGAGCACAAAAACCCTCCTATATCTAGAAAAAAACCCTCCAAGTAAGGCCACACTTGGAATACGGCATCCAGTTTTGGTCGCCACGATGTAGAAAAGATGTGGAGACTCTAGAAAGAGTGCAGAGAAGAGCAAGAAAGAGGATTAGAGGATTGGAGGCTAAAACATTTGAAGAACGGTTGCAGGAACTGGGCATGGCTAGTTTAGTAAAAATAAGGACTAGGGGAGACATGATAGTAGTCTTCCAATATTTCAGGGGTTGCCACAAAGAAGAGGGAGTCAAGCTATTCTCCAAAGCACCAGAGGGTAGGACAAGAAGCAGTGGGTGGAAACTAATCAAGGAGAGAAGCAACTTAGAACTAAGGAGAAATTTCCTGACAGTGAGAACAATTAAACAGTGGAACAACTTGCTTCCAGAAGTTGTGAATGCTCCAATACTGGAAGTTTTTAAGAAGATGTTTGTTTGAAGGGGTGTAGGGTTTCCTGCCTAAGCAGGGGGTTGGACTAGAAGACCTCCAAGGTCCCTTCCAACTCTGCTATTCTATTCTATTCAGATATAGTGGGGTGCAGCTAGAGAATAAGGTTATAAGGTTATAAGGTTTATTCTATTTATATGCCGCCCTATTCCCGGAGGGACTCGGCTAACAAACCCAAGGGGGGGGGGAGGTAAACACATAGGAAATACAACAAAGAAGGTACAAGGGAATTTAAAAGACAATCAACAGTCACACAATTCGAGTGGGGAAGGGAACTCATCAACCCCAGGCCTGCCGACACAGCCAGGTTTTAACAGCTTTGCGGAAAGCCTGGAGAGAGGTGAGGGTCCGAATCTCTGCGGGGAGTTCGTTCCAAAGGGCCGGAGCAGCCACAGAGAAGGCCCTCCTCCGGGTAGTAGCCAGATGACATTGGCCAGTAGATGGAACCCGGAGGAGGCCTAATCTGTGGGATCTAATCGGTCTGTTGGAGGTAATTGGCAGCAGGCGGTCTCTCAAGTACCCAGGTCCAATACCATGAAGGGCTTTATAAGTCACGACTGGCACCTTGAAGCGTATCCGGAGACCAATCGGTAGCCAGTGCAGCTCGCGGAGGATAGGTGTAACGTGGGTGTACCGAGGTGCACCCACAATCGCTCGCCTGGCTGCATAGATTAGATTTCAGATTAGATTTCAGTCAACCTTAGGAGAAACTTCTTGATGGTTCTCTTAATTTTAGAGACAATTTGTCTTTCAGAGGTCTCAAAACGGAAAATGAATGAAAATGCATGGGGATTTACGAGGGCTATAAGAGGTTGGACTAGATCAGTGTTTCTCAACCTTGGCAACTTGAAGATGTCCGGACTTCATCTCCCAGAATTCCCCAGCCAGCGAATGCTGGCTGGGGAATTCTGGGAGTTGAAGTCCGGACATCTTCAAGTTGCCAAGGTTGAGAAACACTGGACTAGATAACCAAATTGCTGATTTCATAATTTACAGAAGTAATGATACAACTTCTAAGTCTATGATTTTATAATTCTACAGGTAGTCCTCGATTTACAACAGTTCATTTAGCGATCATTCAAAGTCACAGTGGCTAAGTGACTCATTTGTTAAGTGAGTTTTGCTCCATTTGACGGCCTTTCTTGCCCCCGTCGTTGAGTGAATCACTGCCATTGATAAGTGAGGAACATGGTTGTTAAGTGAATCTGGCTTCCCCATGGACTTAGTTTGTAGAAGGAAAAGGCGACCACGTGACCGTGGGACACTGCAACCCGTCATAATTATGAGTCAGATCACAAGCCTCTGAATATTGATCACATGAACATGGGGCATAGACTGGTCGTAAGAGTGAAACACGGTCATAAGACACTTTTTTCAATGCCAGTGTAACTTTGAACGGTCACTAAACAAAACTGTTGTAAATCGAGGACTACCTGTACTTGAGCTTTAGGTTAGATTATGTCATCCGAAAGCACCTTAGAAGAAGACAGTTAATTTAGATTGGCAATATTTGCTAATTTCAGAATTGAGAAATTTGCTGTCATGTTATTTCATCTTCTTCAAGCACAGATGTTCCTGAACACCATTAGAGGTATAACTAAATCCATTGGTAAAGGCAAAGGTTCCCCTCGCACATATGTGCTAGTCGTTCCCGACTCTAGGGGGCGGTGCTCATCTCTGTTTCAAAGCCGAAGAGCCAGCGCTGTCTGAAGATGTCGCCGTGGTCATGTGGCTGGCATGACTAAATGCCAAAGGCGCAGAGAACATTGTTACCTTCCCACCAAAGGTGGTTCCTATTTTTCTACTTGCATTTTTTACGTGCTTTCGAACTGCTAAATTGGCAGAAGCTGGGACAAGTAATGGGAACTCATGCCGTTAGACGGCTCTAGGGATTCGAACCGCCAAACTGCCAACCTTTCTGATCGACAACTTCAATGTCTTTGCCCCTGAGCCACCGCATCCCAAATCCATATAAAATGATAAATCGATTTATTTAAAAAGGGTTTTAAATTTAATTTGTTTGTTTGCTTTACAGAGTACGCTCGATTTGAGGCCAAAATCCATGATCTGCGCGAACAGATGATGAATCACAGCATGAGTTCCGGGTCAGGCTCCCTGCGAACCAATCAAAAGCGTTCCCTCTATGTCAGGTAGGCGGACCAAATGCTGCCATTGGCCAGTGATCCATGTCAGGTGGAAACTACATCCAAAATGGCGCGCCATCTTCTTCTATTTCTTTTTGAAGTTGTAGAAAGGGGTCGGAAAGAACTGGAAAAGGCTGTTGTTTAAACAGGAAAAAATAATCGGACGAACAAAGAAGTGTCAACCTTTCCCCTTCTTGAGTTATTATAGGTAGTCCTCAACTTACATCCCCAACTGAGCCCAAAATGTATGTTGCTAAGCGAGGCAGCTGTTAAGTGAGCATTGCCCCATTTTACGACCTTCCTTGCCGCAGTTGTTAAGTGAATCACTACAATCGTTAAGTTAGCCACCTGTTTGTTTCCTTGTGTCCTCAGGGTCACCCGGGCAATGCATATGTGTGTGGAGCCCCCCTGGAACTGATGGAAGCAGGGGTGGGCTTCAAAAATTTCAGCAACAGGTTCTCTGCCCGGTTGCTCGCTGGGCGTGGCCTACTTGGCCTCCTGTACCACGGCGAGGGGGGGGGGGCTTTTTGCTTCCCCCAGGATCCAGAGGCTTTCTGAAGGCCAGAAACAGGCCTTCTGGAACTTTCGGGAGGCCCGTTTTTCCCCCTCCCTAAGCCTCCACGCGGGCCCTGCCCTTACATGGCATCCAAAACGGGCCGCGCGGAGACTCCTGGGGGGCATGGGGCAGGGCCAGCCAGGAGTGAGATTTGGAGATTCCCCGAACCGGCCATAATGTTATCTATGGGTTGTCCCGACCCTGGGTGACCCCATAGCAGCTCACCCCTGGATGGAAGGACCATGCTACAGAGCTGTGCTTCCTGTAGGATGCCCTCTGTCCTGTGTCCCCATCAGTGGTGGGTTTCAAAAATTTTTGGAACCTCTTCTGTAGATGTGGCCTGCTTTATGGGGCCACTGGTGGAACCTCTTCTAACCGGCTTGGTAGATTTGACAAACCAGTTCTACCGAATAGGTGCGAACCGGTAGGAACCCACCTCTGGTCCTCACCAACATAGGGATGACTCTGTGCCGTCCGCACTCCGAACTGAAGCGCAAATGGTTCCTGCAGTCTGCAAAGTTTGGATTTCCAGAAAAATTGCAGACTCTAGGAACCATCCACAGTATCAGTCTGTGCTGGTACTGAACAGCAAAGAGACACAGGGCAGAAAACATCCCGCAGGAAGTGCAGACCTACAACACAATTCCCCCCGCCAGCAGCTCCGAGAAGGCGCCACACCTATTTGTGCCACTCAGGTGACCCTGAGGATGCAGTCAAACCTCCAAGTGGCCTCAACGACTCCCTAAAAAGATGCACATGACCAGCTGTCTGCAACGAATATAAATCCTTCCATTCCCCCACCATCCAGTCAGAGCTGAAGAAGCTTCTTGGATGAGAAGCGAAACGTCTTTACAGAAAAACCAGAAAGTCCAGTTGCTTCTTGAAAATAAAGTGCTTTGAGACACAGTCAACGCAGAAAACAAGATTTGCTTAACAGCCACTTGGTTCACTTAACAACCGCAGTGTGTCCCTTAACCGTGGCAAAAATTGGTTGTAAAATCAGGCACGGTTCACTTAACCACGACTTTACTTAGCGATGGAAATTCTGGTTCCAATTCTAGTTTTAATTCAAGGACTACCTGTATCCTCTCCCACCCTAACATTGTTGTTCTGACCGAGTTCCTCAAACAAGACAAACCCTCAGAGATTCTTTTAATTAGGAGTGCCGGCAGCCCCAGCAAAAAGTTTCTCTATCAACGCAGGAGAACAAGTCCGGCTGGCTGGGAGATGAATAGTTCTCTGCCACATTTATTCATCTCTGCCCCCTGTTTTGTATTCCCTGAGCTAGAGTGGGGCTTTGCTGGCAGCGGTGGCTCTTCCATCCCAAGGACCAGCCCATGGATTTCCACTGTTCTCCTCTCCTCTGTCTGTCTCTGTCTGTCTCTGTCTGTCTGTCTGTCTGTCTCTCTCTCTCTTGCTTTCCCTCTCTCTCTCTCTCTCTCTCTTTCTCTCTCTCTCTCCTTCCCTCTCCCTCTCTCCCTCCCTCCCTCTCTCTCACATCTATTCATCTCCACCCCCTGTCTTTTATCCTGCTTCGCTAGCAGTGATGGCTCTTCCGTCCCAAGGGCCAGCCCATATATTTCCACTGCTCTCCTCTCCTCTGCCTTCTGCACATTCACACATCAGGCCCTGGACCCAGCTGTTCCTCCTCTTCCTCGTCAGCTGCCTCCAGACCTGGGGGCTGTTGACTCTCCATCTGAGGGCTGACGGACAGCCCAGGCTCCACCTCTCTCTCTCTCTCTCTGCCAGCTCCATTCCCTCTTCCCCCTCGGAACTCACAGGTTGCCTTGAGGCTGACGCTGACTCCCACACGGCCACCCCCTCCTCTGTTTCAGCTGCTGGAGGGACCAGCAACCCAAAGACCACAACATAAGTTTTCAGTGGTTTACAGAATTTCATCAGGGTGGAAACCATATAGATCTCTGGGGCAATATTCTTCCACTATGACCAACGAAGCCTGTTGATAAATGACATCGTTTAATTGATGGAGCCAGAAGCCGGCTGATTCTACGAGAAATTCCTAGCAGTAAAAGTGGAAGCAATTATCCTGGGAATTGGTGGACCCACTTTCTTGAGATGTGTTAAGCAGGAGTTAGGTAGACATAATGCTTGTATCTGCACTTCCTTCGCTGTGTAGGATGCTGAACTCAATGGCCTAAAATCGTTCCCTCTAGCTCTGTTTCTATAAATTAAAGGATCTTAATTTCCCTTGAGTAGTGGGGAGTGTGGTACGGCGAGATAGAAAAGTACAGCCAGATAGAAAAGAACATTTTCCTCCCCGGAGGCATAGTTCTAGAAAGCAGAATAATGGAATAATAGAGTTGGACAGGATCTTGGAGGTCTTCTAGTGCAGCTGTCACCAACAGCTGGTCCCTGGATCACTGGTGGCCTGTGAGAAAACTTTGGTGGTCCACAGAATAATTATTTGCATTTTTTTTTAATATTGCACTAACTCAGGGGACAAAGTGAATCGTTATAACGGAGAACGCATAGAATTTAGCTGCAGAGGGGGAAACAGAACTAAAAATAGAGAGGCTCTCAGCGCAACAAAGGCAGAAACTTTTAAATTGTGTAGGGTTCACACATGCGTTACACGTGTCAAACTATAAGGAGGGCAGTGGGCACAGAATATCTTCAGAACAGAGAAGTAATGGTAACATTCTAGAGCAGCAGTCACCAACTGGTGGTCCGTGAGAAAATGTTGGTGGTCCACAGAAAAATTATTTGCATTTTTTATATTGCACAAAATCAGGGGTCCATGAGCCAATATGTCTAATTAATGCCTGCGTTACTGGCGTGAGTCTCCCCCTTTGGGGTCCTTTTGTCTGGGTCGAGGGGGCAGAAATTCTGACTTGGGGTCTGCTTCGGCCTCCTGGTGGGGGCCTTTGGGCGAAGGCTGGAGGGAAGCACCATTGGTGGCGAAGAGCCGGAGGGCCTCGTTCCAGTGGGACTGCATCATGGCCTGGAACTGGCTGACCATCTCAGCCTGCTGAGCCTCCAAGCACCAGCACCTGGCCTTGCACTCCTATAGGTCTTCCCTCTGCTGGGAAAGCCTATGCTCCTAGTCCTCAGTGAGGTGCTTCTGCTGAGCTTCCTTCTCGGCCAGATCCAATTTGAACTGAGCTGTTTTGCCAACTCTTTCTCCTGGGGGCTGCTTAGCTCCATCAACTGCTTCCTGTTGGGGCCCTAAGGAGCCCGGGAAGGGAGGCGAGGAGGGCCTG
The DNA here is from genome assembly GCF_051295495.1 of Thamnophis sirtalis. Taxonomy (NCBI): domain Eukaryota; kingdom Metazoa; phylum Chordata; class Lepidosauria; order Squamata; family Natricidae; genus Thamnophis; species Thamnophis sirtalis. Next base: position 6,939,216 of record NW_028261388.1, on the reverse strand, counting down.
GGAGGGGAGGGACGAGTAAAGGCTGGTGAGGCGACTCTTGATGTGAGTGACATCAAGTTGGCCATGCCCACCCAGTCACATGACCACCTAGCCACGCCCACCCAGCCGGTCATTAGGCAGATCCCATTAGTGGCCCGCGGGATTAAAAATGATAAATGCAGTGGTCCCTGAGATCCAGAAAGTTGGTGACTCCTGTTCTAGTGCAACTCAAACAGGGTTATTGCCCATATTTGCTTTCTGGATTGTAAGGACTAAAAATAATACTCCAGCAGGAAACCCAGGCCTGTACCATTTCAGCCAAATGATTGTCCGATCCTTTCTTAAAAACCTCCAATGTTGGAGCACCCACAAGTTCTAAAGGCAAATCCTTCCACTGATTTAATTGTTCTGTTGTCAGGAAATTTCTCCTTAGTTCTCGGTTGCTTCCCCCCTTGATTAGTTTCCATCCATTGCTTCTAAGGAGCCGAGGTGGTGCAGTGGTTAGGGTGCAGTACTGCAGGCCACTTCAGCTGACTGTTATCTGCAGTTCAGCGGTTCTAATCTCACCGGCTCAAGGTTGACTCAGCCTTCCATCCTTCCGAGGTGGGTAAAATGAGGACCCGGATTGTTGGGGGCGATATGCTGACTCTGTAAACCGCTTAGAGAGGGCTGAAAACCCTATGAAGCGGTATATAAGTCTAACTGCTATTGCTATTCTTGTCCTGCCTTCGGGTGCTTTGGAGAATAGTTTGACCTCCTCTTTTTTATGGCAGCTTCTCAAATATTAGAACACAGCTTGGGAAAGGATTGTGATTCCTAGAGATAGTCCATCTGTTGGCAGCGCTTAACCTGTTACTATTGTGCGAGGTACCACCTATACTGTACCTGTGCATTTTGTTTTTCTTGCCTAACTGTAGAACCTTACTTTTTTCACCGTTGAATTTCCTTTCCTTAATTTCCTAGTTTCTTTTCTTTTTTTTTCTTTTTGTATATTTTAGACAATATTTTTTTTAAAAAAAATGAATTTTTTTTTTAAAAAAAATGAATTATTTTTTTTAAAAAAAGAATCTTCTCAAACTCCACAAATTGAAAGCATCCATTCTCCAGCACTCAGCCTTCCTTATGGTCTAACTCTCCCTAATACATTTAGCTCTATTGCCCCTTCAATATACGTCACATAAACAGAGGGATAGAGTCAAGATCATGTGAAGTGTTAATACCATTTTATAAGGCCTTGGCAAGGCCACACTTGGAATACGGCATCCAGTTTTGGTCGCCACGATGTGAAAAAGATGTTGAGACTCTAGAAAGACTGAAGAGAAGAGCAACAAAGTTGATTAGAGGACTGGAGGCTAAAACATATGAAGAACGGTTGCAGGAACTGGATATGTCTAGTTTAATGAAAAAAAAGGACTAGGGGAGACATGATAGCAGTCTTCCAATATCTCAGGGATTGCCCCAAAGAAGAGGGAGTCTAGCTATTCTCCAAAGCACCTGAAGGCAGGGCTAGAAGCAATGGGTGGAAACTAATCAGAGAGAGAAGCAACCTAGAACTAAGGGGAAATTTTGTGACAATGAGAACAATTAATCAAAATTAGTAATAAAAAAATTAATAAAAAAAGAACAATTAATCAGTGGAACAGAAATTGCCTCCAGAAGTTGTGAATGCTCCAAGACTGGAAGTTTTAAAGAAGATGTAGGATAACCATTTGTCTGAAGTGGTGTAGGGTTTCCTGCCTAAGCAGGGGGTTGGATTAGAAGACCTCCTTCCTCCTCCTTCCAAAGAGCCAAGGTGGCACAGTGGTTAAATGCAGTACTGCAGGCTACTTCAGCTGACTGCAGTTCTGCAGTTCGGCTGTTCAAATCTCACCGGCTCAGGGTTGACTCAGCCTTCCATCCTTCCGAAGGACGGATGGACCCAGATTGTTGTTGGGGGCAATATGCTGACTCTGTAAACCTCTTAGAGAGGGCTGAAAGCCCTATGAAGCGGTATATAAGTCTAACTGCTATTGCTATTGCTATTCCTATTATTATTCCATTCTATTAAAATATAATGGGTTGTAGAAGGGCTATAAGAGGTTGGACTAGATAACCAAATTTCATAATTCAGAGAAGTAACCGTACTACTTCTAAGTCTATGATTTTATAATTCTACAGGTAGTGATCCTTCAAAGTTACAATGGTTAATTGGGTCATTTTTTAAGTGAGTTTTGCCCCATTTTATGACTTTTCTTGCCACCATTGTTGAGCGAATCACTGGAGGCTTTTAAGAAGATGTTGGATAACCATTTGTCTGAAGTGGTGTGTGGTTTCCTAAGCAGGGGGTTGGACTTGAAGACCTCCAAGGTCCCCTCCAACTCTGTTATTCTATTCTGTTCTAATCTCTCTTCCCATGCTTTCATTTGGAAAGACACGTCCCTTCTGCTGCTTCTTTGGTTCAAGCACCTTGATGATTAGGGATGGAGGGAAGGCAATTTCCCCCCCAGCATCACCTTTTTTCCCTGCAGTGATGATTTCGCTCATGGTGGAACTAATTCAGTTGATGACCTTACACAGATCCAATTAAGCCCGGGCTTTTAAGAATATGTCAGCATGACAGGGAGAGGGGAAGGAGAGGACCCAGTTGGGCGGAAAACACTGCCAAAAAGTTTAGAGGGAAGATTAATTGTGTTATTTTGGCTGGTGGTGGATGGGGAGGGTCAGGACAATTAATCAGCAGTGGTTCTTGAAAGCATTTAGTAGAGCAGAACATGATTAACTGAAAACTGCCTATTGAGGGGGTAAGGCAAACAAACTTTGGGAGAATCTGTCTAAAGCCAAGTTTCTCAATCTTAACAGAACGACAGAGTTGGAAGGGACCTTGGAGGTCTTCCAGTCCAACCCCCTGCCCAAGAAGGAGATTCTATGTCATTTCACAAAAATGGTTGTCCAATATCTTCTTAAAAACCTCCAGCGATGGAGCACCCACGGGGAAAGCCACTGATTAATTGTTCAGTCGAAAAATCTCTCCTTTGTTCTAAGTTGCTTCTTTCCTTGATTAGTTTCCATCCATTGCTTCTTGTGCTTCCTTCAGGTGCTTAGGAGAATAGCTTGGCTCCCTATTCTTTGGGGCAGCCCCTCAAATATTGGAAGACTGGTATCCTACCACCCCATGTCCTTCTTTTCATTAAATGAGACATGCCCAAATTCCTGCAACCGAACTTTAACTAAGTAAAAAGGTAAAGGTTCCCCTCGGACATATGTGCTAATCATTCCCGACTCTAGGGGGCGGTGCTCATCTCAGTTTCAAAGCCGAAGAGCCAGTTCTGTCCGAAGACGTCTCTGTGGTCATGTGGCCAGCATGACTAACCACCAAAGACGCACGGAACGCTGTTTCCTTCCCACCGAAAGTGGTCCCTATTTTTCTGCTTGCATTTTTACAAGCTTTTGAACTGCTAGGTTGGCAGAAGCTGGGACAAGTAATGGGAGCTCATTCCGTTACACGGCGTTAGGGATTCGAACTGCCGATCTTCTGATCGACAAGCTCAGCATCTTAGCCCCTGAGTCACCGCATCCTTATATTCATTAAATTAGACATACCCAAATTCCTGCAACCGAACTTTAACTACCAAACTTTAATTACCAAACTAGGCTAGGTGACATCCTCAGCTCTCGACCAGTCTAAATTTTTGAAGGCAAGTCGTTTCACTAATTAATTGTTCTCACTGTTGGGAAATTTCTCCTTAGTTCCAGGTTCTCCTTGATTAGCTTCCACCCATTGCTTCTTGTCCTGCCCTCAGGGGATTTGGAGAATAGCTTGACACCCTCTTCTTTGTGGCAGCCCCTGAGATAGTAGAAGACTGCTATCATGTTACCCCTAGTCCTTCCTTCTATCCATTCATTCCATTTCATTCCAAAGCACATCCTATCAACTTCATTTTCCAAATTAGTAAGTGAAAGTAGAATCATAGGGCTGCAAGGGACCTTGGAGGTCTTCTAGACTAACCCCATGCTCGAGGCAGGGAACCCTACACCACTTCAGACAAATGGATATCCAACTTCTTCTTAAAAACATCTGGTGTTGGAGCATTTACAATTTCTGGAGGCCAATAGTTCTACTAATTGTTCTCAAATTTCTCAGGAAATTTCTTAGTTCTAGCTTCTTGCTTCTCTCTTTGGTTAGTTACCACCGATTGCTTCTGGTCTGGCCTTCAGGTGCTTTGGAGAATAGTTTGACTCCCTCTTCTTTGTGGCAGCCCCCTGAGATATTGGAAGACTGCTATCATGTCTCCCCTAGTCCTTCTTTTCATTAAACTAGACATATCCAGTTCCTGCAACTGCTCACAGCATAACAGAGTTGGAAGGGAGGTCTTCTAGTCAACCCCCTGCTCAAGCAGGGAGCCCTATACCATTTCAGATGAATGGCTGTCCAATCTCTTCTTCAAAACGTCCAGTGTTGGAGCACCCACAACTTCTGGAGGCAAGTTGTTCCACTGGTTAATTGTTCTCACTGTTGGGAAATTTCTTCTAGTTTGCTTCTCTCCTTGATTAGTTTCCATCTGTTGCTTTTTGTCCTGCTGTCAGGTGCTTTGGAGAATAGCTTGACTCCCTCTTCTTTGGGGCAGTCCCATAAATATCGGAACACTGCTATCATGTCACCCCTGGCCCTTCCCTTCATGAGACTAGACATATCCATTTCCTGCAAATCTTCACGGTATGGTTTAGCCCAGTGGCACCATGGATTGATTCCATGGAGAGAGATTTTTCCATGGACCGGAAGGGTGTGGTTTTGCATGCCGCCGGCATCCTGTGGATGGGGCTTTGCTTGTTTGCGTGGCTGGGTTTCTGACAAGCCATGGACTGGGTGTTGAGGACCCCTGGTTTAGCCTACAGCTCCCCTAATCATCCCTGTTGCTCTTCTCCATACTCTTTCTAGAGTCTCGACGTCTCTTTTGTATTGTGATGACCAGAACTGGATTCAATATCCCAGGTGGGGTCTTACCAAGGCATTACAGCTCAGGCATGCTAATTGGGGAATTCTGGGAGTTGAAGTCCACCCTCCTGAAAGTTGCCAAGGTTGAGAAACACTGGTCTAAGCTTCATATGCTTTCCTTCTGTGCTAAGGCAACTTCCCTATATGGCATCGGACCTGGGTACCTGAGAGACCGCCTCCTGCCGATTACCTCCCATAGACCAATTAGATCTCACAGGTTAGGTCTCCTCCGGATTCCATCTGCCAATGTAGGCTGGCGACTCCCAGGGGGAGAGCCTTCTCTGTTGCAGCTCCAGCCCTCTGGAATGACCTCCCCGTGGAGATCCGGACCCTTACTACCCTCCCGGCCTTCCGCAAAGCCACCAAGTCCTGGCTGCTCCAGCAGGCCGGGGGGCTTGTGAAATATCCAGCCCCACAGAAACTGTGAATGTTGCGTATTTTAAAGTGTTGTTTTTGTCTATTTATCCCCCTTCCCTTGTTTATTGTGAGCCGCCCGGAGTCCTTCGGGAGTGGGCGGCATACAAGACAAATAAAACTAAACTAAACTAAACTAAACACTCTGTGTATTGGGGAGCTTTCCATGGTGCTGATTTTCACCATGACTTAGGACTCAGGCTCCAGTCCTTGGGTCATCAGAGGAGTATGCAGTATACAGGTAGCCCTCAACTTTCGGCCACAATTGAGCGCAAAATTTCTGCTGCTAAGTGAGACATCTCTTAAGTGAGTTTTGCTCCATCACTGCAGTGGTTGAGTTAATAACACAGTTGTTAAGTGAATCTGGCTTCCCCCAGGGACTTTGCTTGTTGGAAGCTGGCTAGGAAGATTGCAGATGTCAACCATGTGATCCCAGGATGCTGCAGCCATTGTAAATACATGTTGATTGCCAAGCACTCAAATTTTGATCATGTGACTGGGACACACATGATTTGGGACAATGATAAGAAAAATGTCATAACCACTAGACCAAACTGGCTTTTCTTCTCTTCTCCTCTCCTTTTCTTCCTTCTCCTCACCCATTCTCTCTTCTCTTCTTCTCCTCTCATCTACTCTCCTTTCTTCTTCCCTTCCCTTCCCCCTTCTCCTTCCTACTCTACTGTACTGCACTCTCCACTCCTCCCCTCTCTACTTCCTTCCTTCCCTCTCCTCTCCTCTTTTTCCTTCTCCACCCCTTCTCTCTTCTCCTCTCTTTTCCTCTCTTCTCTTTTTCCTTCTGCTCACCTCTTCTCTCTTCTCTTCTCTTCTTCTCCTCTCGCCTACTCTCCTTTTCTTTTTCTCCTTTCCCCTTCTCCTTCCTACTCTACTCTACTGTACTCTCCACCCCTCCCTCCCTCCCTCCCTCCCTTCCTTCCTTCCTTCCTTCCTTCCCTCTCCTCTCCTCTAGATAGAATGAACAATATTTTCATTTCAGAGTTGAATTTGAACCAGCAGGCTTTTAAGATATCATTCAATGATAAACAGAATGGTCTTTCAGAAGGCCAGTATAGCAGTATGTATAAGAAACATTGGTATGGCCTGAATGATGCTTTGCAAAAGGTGGGCGCAGCATTACCTGGACATGTGTATCTACAGAAACCATATTCTGGTTTCTTCAGCCACCCTGGCCTTTGACGGGCAGGTACTAATGAATGAGAAGGATGTGCTGTCAGTGCTTTCAATCAATCACTAGCTGCTCAGTCGATTCCAGCTCTAGCTTCGTTCTCACCACCATCGATTTTACACCAAGATATGTTGAGAGAAGATAGTAAACACTCGTTTAAAACTGGAACAGCCAAAGGATGAATCTAGGTTGTCTCCATAGTGAGCTGAGGATGAGACAAAAGGTTGTAGCATGAGATCATGTCTCCTAAACATGGTTAAGGGGGAAACTTCATGCTTTGTTTAGCAGAAAGTGCCTAGGGGCTCATAATTTTTCTGACGGAAAAAAAATCCACTTAACTGTTTGTATCAGGACAGAATAGATTCAGGACAAGTAGTCCCCAATTTCGTGGCACGACAAAACCGCGGTCCACTAAAGCGCGCCCGATTAAAGCGCATACCTGACGTCATCAGCAGCGCGACAACAGCGACTGCGGAGAAAAAAGGGCGCTTTAAAAAGCACTTTGAAAGCAAGCCGATTCACGTTAAGGTAAGGGTTAGGGTTAGGGTTAGGGTTAGGATTAGGTTAAGGGTTAGGTTTAGGGTTAGGTTAAGCGTTAGGGTTAGGGTTAGGGTTAAGTTAAGGGTTAGCGTTAGGTTTAGCGTTAGGTTAAGGGTTAGGGTTAGGTTTAGGGTTAGGGTTAGGTTTAGGATTAGGTTAGATTAGGTTAGGTTAGGTTAGGTTACAACCTACATACAAATAACATACAACCTGCATACAAATAAATTAAACCTAACCTAACCTAACCTAACCTTAGGTTTAGGATTAGGGTTAGGGTTAGGTTTAGGATTAGGTTTTGGGGGGTTAGGTTTAGGGGTTAATTTTAGCTTTAGCGCTCACAGCGTGCTTTTTTCATCGTGCTGTGATGACGTCAGGTACGCGGTTTCGTCGAGCGCGCTTTAGTCGACCGCGTTTTTGTGGTGGAACCCCCAATTTGCCACTTTCTGATGAGGACAAGTCCTCGACGTGTCACTTACTGACGATTCAAACCTATGTCAAATGTCAGTTAATGTCCGCCGCCACCTTATCCTCGCTTGTGCTTTGTTGCTATGCGGTGATAAGACTGCCGTGAACTGTGGGGAAGGGGAGCGAAGGGAGAAAGGCCTGGGAGAAATGAAAGTAAGTGCTGTATCTTCTTGAGATGCTGCCTCAAGGTTGACTTAGGAACCAGGGCATCGCTTAATGACCCCAGCATTTGCTTAACAGCAGAGTGTGCTTAACAATTGTCACATGGACTTAATGACGGCCATGAAAAAGATTGTAAAATCAGGTCTGATTGCATCGTGACCAGGGGTGGGTTTCTCACCCCATTCAAATCGGTTCGGTTGGAACGGGGCCAGCGGCGTCCTCATGCACGCGCGCAGTGCACGCATGCGTACTAGTGCCTGTGCGATGCTCCAGCTGCTCCTGGAGGATCGCGCAGGCGCTGTATGTGTTCTGCGCATGCGTGGAAGCGCAGAACTCATCAAAACCGGGTAAGAAACGCGGGCGGGTGGATCCTTCGGCGTTCCCGGAAGTTACTTACTTCCGGGTTCGCCGACCAACCGGTTCACGGGAACCGCCGCGAACCGCCTGAAACCCACCCCTGATCGTCACCTACTTGACAGCTGTCCCAACTTACAAACTTAACTGCGGGACTTTACGTTGTAACTCAAGGACTGGCTGTAACAACCTTCTCTGTTCCAACCTAAAGCTCTCGTGTCATAGCAGATTTGTTCTTGAATATTACCAACGTCAGGAATGCAGCATCCATCACAGATTTTTGAAAGCTGTCATGTCTTTTTATTTTATTACATTATGATCAAAGCACGCAGAAGGCAGGACAAGAAGCGAAGGATAGAAACTAATCGAGGAGAGAAGCAGCCTAGAACTAAAGAGGAATTACCTGACAGTTAGAACAATTAATCAGTGGAACAGCTTGCCTCCAGAGCACCACTTAAGGGTGCTCCATCACTGGAAGTTTTCAAGAAGAGACTGGACAGCCCTTTGACTGAATTGATATGTGGTCTCCTGCCTGAGCAGTGGGTTGGACTAGAAGACCGCCAAGATCCCTTACAACTCTGTTATTCTATTTAATCTTGAACTGGGAAGGTCACCTGAAGGGGATTTATAAAGCAGATTTTATAGCTGTAACAGAAAGGATATTTATTTACAGTAAATCTATCTATCTATCTATCTATCTATCTATCTATCTATCTATCTATCTATCTATCTATCTATCTATCTATCTATCTCTACCTGTCTGTCTATCTATCTATCTATCTATCTATCTATCTATCTATCTATCTATCTATCTATCATCCGTGTATCTCTCTTTTATCTATCTCATCTCTCTCTAGCTATCTCATTCGTGTGGGGGGGGTATGTATGTATATGAGAGAGAGAGAAAAGGTAGAGAGATGATAGATAGATTATCTATCTATCTATCTATTCTCCCCTCTCCCTCTTTCTTTCTCTCTTTCTCTCTCTGTCTCTCTCTCTCATACACACACACACACACACACACACACACAGTATATATATATGAGCTAGAGTGATGAGACAGATAGAAGACACAGATACAGAGATGATAGGTAGGTAGGTAGGTAGGTAGGTAGGCAGGTAGGTAGGTAGGTAGGTAGGTAGGTAGAGATAGAGAGATAGAGTGATGATAGATGATGATGATAGATAGATAGATAGATAGCTTGATTGATTGATTGATTGATTGATAGATGATAGATAGATGATAGATAGATAGAGAGAGAGAGAGAGAGAGAGAGATGATAGATAGATAGATACATAGATAGATGATAGATAAATAGATTAGATTGATAGATAGATTGATAGATAGATTGATTGATAGATGATAGATAGATGATAGATAGATAGATAGATAGATTGTTGATAGATTGATTGATAGATGATAGATAGATAGATAGATGATAGATTGATAGATTGATAGATTGATAGATAGATAGATAGATAGATGATAGATTGATTGATAGATGATAGATAGATGATAGATAAATAGATTAGATTGATAGATAGATTGATTGATAGATAGATTGATTGATAGATGATAGATAGATGATAGATAGATAGATAGATAGATAGATAGATTGTTGATAGATTGATTGATAGATGATAGATAGATAGATAGATGATAGATTGATAGATGATGATGATAGATAGATAGATAGATAGATAGATGATAGATAGATAGCTAGAAGATAGATAGATAGATAGATAGATAGATAGATAGATAGATAGATAGATAGATAGATAGATAGATAGATAGACAGATAGATAGATACTTTCCTTCCTAATGCTCAGCATGTGAATTCTCAATGAAAGAAGTAGGGGTTAATATATTTTATGCATTTTTTTTAAAAAAAAAGTGGTCCTCAAAGTTTTCAAATGACTCCATTTTCGGAATAATAAATACCCCACATGGTGCTGTCAGCAGTCCATGCACTTTAGTGAACTGCTGAAAATAGAGCTCCCGCAGTGCCTTTTGCTAGCAGCTGGTGGGAACTTGAGTCAAAAAATAGCTTTTACGGATTAAGTCTGGAGGAATATCACCAACGATGCCAGACAACCTAATTTTATTTTTATTTTATTTTTAATTTTTTGGGTGGGGGGGGAAGGTGCAAAGAACAAATGTAAATTAATTGCACCTTTTTACCCTGTCTTCTTTCAGGAGGCCAAATCGGGGGAGCTAATTTTGCAAAAGACTTACCGATGCATTCTAGGATGTTGTTAAGTTTTAGCGTTCGAAGTTACAACAGCACTAAACAGCTGTTACAACAGCACCGAAAATAGCGACTTAAGGACAGGGATAGGTTCCGGTAGTCACCACTCCCGTTTCACTCGTGGGAGCGCGGGGCGTGAATGCGCAGTGCAATAAAATTGTTCTGCGCATGCGCGGAAGGAAAAAAACAAGATGGCGGCCGCCCGCAAGAGAACCAGTTCAGGGGGTGTGGCAGGACTGGGTTGCTGCCAGTTCCAGCGCCCCAGACCGCCAAACCACTACCAGTTCGGCCGCACCGGTCCGAACTGGTAGGAATCCACCACGGTTTATGGACCCTTTTTCACACTTACGACTGTTGTAGCAACCTCTGTGGTTATGTGATCAAAATTTGGGCCCTTGGCAACTGGCTCCTATTTATGACGGTTGTAGGGTTCTGGAGAGAGGCGATCCGCTTTTGCGACCTTCTGACAAGCAAACGTCAACAGGGAAGCCAGATTCGCTTAACAACAGGGTTACTAACTTCGCAACGGCAGGGATTCACATAACCCTTGTGGCCTGAAAAATTGTAGAAGGCAAAACTCACTTAGGAACTGTTTTAACAGATTAATGGAGTTGGAAGGAAGGGACCTTTGAGGTCATCTACTCCAACTCTCCTGCCCAAGCTGGAGATCCTACAGCAATTTTTTTGACATTTTGACGTTTCTTTCGGAGTTCAGCCTCTTCTTGACATCCTCCAGTGATGAAGCTCCCACAACTTCTGAAGGCAACTTCTTTTTTTTTTAAGGTTTATTTTACACACATAAACACATCAACAAGAACACATCAACAAGAACAAACATATGACTTAAGACAACATAGGAACAATAAGTTCCATCATGTATCACAGCAGCTCCGTATCGGTTTCTTTGCAGTTAGTGTTTTCCCTTTCTATAATTAGCTATTTATAACCAAATATTGTTTCTCTCTAATGTGCTATATATACATACAATTCCAGGTAAACATTCACATGGTTATTCTTTTTCTTTGCCAATCTTATATTATTGTTATTCCATTTAAGAGATTATAGAGTACAGTTTGGGTTGTATTATTTACCATCCCAAGCATCTATTGTGACATCATCTTATTTTCTCTTTCTTTTCTTATCTCTCTCCCTTCCTTCTCTACTTCCTTCCTACCTCCTCTCCTTCCCCTTCTTTCTTCTCTTCCCTCTCTCCTACTCTTACCTTCTCTCTTCCCCTTCCTACTCTCTCTCCTTCTCTTTTTTCTCCCTTCCTCCCTCCTCTCCTTCTCTTACTCTCCCTTCTACCCACCTTTCCTTATCCTTTTCTTCTTCCCTTACCTCTCCTCCACACTTCCTCTTCCTTCCCTACTATCTCTCCTTCTCTTTCTCTCCCTTCCATCCTCCTCTCCTTTCCCCTGAAGGCAACTTCTGTTCCATGGGTTTAATTGCTCTCACGGTCAGAAAATTTCTCCTTATTTCCAGGTTGAATCTCCCCCTTGTTTAGTTTCCATCCATTATTCCTTGTCTGGCCTTCGGGTGCTTTGGAGAATAGCTTGACCCCTCTCCTCTCTGTGGCAGCCCCTCAAATATTGGAAGTCTGTTATCATGTCTCCCCTGGTCCTTCTCTTCACTTCCTTAGCAGCAGAAATTTGGGGCTCAGTTGTGTCGTAGATTGGAGATCACCTGTATTTAGCTTGGTTTGTTGTGTGTATAAAAAAGAAGCGGGGTTTTGATGGTCCAATACCAGCCACCATTTTGTCTCTTTTGGCTTCCTTCTTCTTACCAGGTTGGATGGCCTGGAAGACGCATTTTACAAGCAATTCTCAGGATAGACATCCCCTTCCAAGTGGTACTTATGACCTTTTTTAAATGACCAAAGTTCTGATGGATGCTTCCCCCCCTACCCCATGGTCCAGTGACCACATTTCGGGCACAGAATTTATAGCCATTTACCTCATTCCATGGTCATGGGACTGCCATTTATTACATTTTTGCCAAAATACCACAATTTATTTTGTTTTTTTGGCAAAAAATGCCCCGTTGGGCTTACTTCATGACCTTGGATTCGCTTAAAGACCAAGGTGGTTTGTTTAATGACAGGTGCAAAATCGGGTCGGTCACAGGATGACACACTTTATGACAATTGTGATTTACGACTGTAATGACGGTCGTACGTCGAGGACAATAGGTGTAAATGAGCTTTCCTTTTCGCTTAGCAAAACATGAAACAGGAAAAAATTGACAGCTACTGGCAACACACTAATGAAGGCAGGATAAAACAAATGTTATTCCTTACAAAACATTTGTTTTAATCAATATAATACAATTTACATTGTAATTCCTACCCTACTGTTGTAGGGCCCCAAAATCAGATGCATTTATATATTAGCCATGGAATTTGCGTTGTGATGAACGGAGGCAGGAATTGAGTATATCTAGAATGAATATAATGAAAAGAAGGATTAAGGGGGGCATAAAAGCACGGTTTCAATTTTTGAGAGGTTCCTACAAAGATGAGGGGGGTCAACATTTTCCAAAGCACCAGAAGGCAAGATGAGAAACAATGGATGGAAACTAATGAAGGAGAGAATCAACCTAGAACTAAGGAGAAATGTCCTAACTGTGAGAACAATCAACCAATGGAATAGCTTGCCTTCAGGAATTATGGCTGTGTTGTGGTCTGCCAGTGGCCAACAGAGCTGGTGGCAGACTCGGACAGTGACGAGGTTGGGGAGGAACATGGGCCAGTCCTGGAGTCTGGGGAAGGCTCTGTGTCAGAGGCAGAGAGGGGGCCAGGGCCATCTGACAGTTATCAGCTGCCTTCCGAGTCAGACATCAGTGAGGCAGAAGAACAGCTGGAGCCTGTTCCCAGTTTGTGCATGCGCAGAGTTGCCAGCTGAAGGGAACAGCTAAGGAACAAGGGTTGACTTTGGAGTAAAGCCACAGGTGGACGGTGAATGGCCCCTTCCACAGGGAATAAAAGAGGAGCGAAAGGGGAGTGGAGTTTGCAGGAGACAATGCGTTCATTCCTGCATTCTTGACAAGTATTGCGGCATCTGAAAGATATTGGCCTGGCCACTCTCTAAGCCTGATAAAGGTCAGTAATTGAGAACTATCTTGTAAAAATGTGGGCCAGGACTTTCCTGGAGAGGAATTCACTGTAAATTAAATAAAAGGGGTTTATTGGGTTTATTGTAAATTAAATAACAAGGGGTATATTGGGACGAGGACTCAGCTTCCTGCTGCTGAGGAAGCCCAGGTCAGAACAGGCTGCTCCATCACTGAATTTTTTGAAGAATTTCAAAAAAAAGAGACTTTGTCTGAAATGATAGAGTCTACTGCTCGAGTGGGGGGGGGGGAGACAGACTAGAAGACCTCCAAGGTCTCTTCCAACTCTTCTTATTCTATGTTCCATTTCATCACTGCCTCCTTATCCTCTCCCGCAAGGGCTTGGGGAAGATGAAATGTTCCTTTCCACCAACTCTGTTGACTGCAAGCAAACTGTTTTATGGTTTATTTCTGCCTGGATGATTATTTGCAAAAAAGAAAAAAAATTGCTATAGGAATAGATTTTTTTTTTCAAACATCGCCTAAAAGCTATCAGGAAGTGATCGTAGAACTGTGTGATTTAGGACCTTTTAAAGCTTCTGAAAATCTCCGAGGGCTGTGTTTCCATTTTAGCGTTTCCCCACCCACCCCTCCTTCCATCTCGTTTTATCCTACCTAACTATAATTCTCCATTGTGCTTGTCTTTTGCCCATTAAAACCAACAGCCGAGGAGTTTATTGATTAAGTGCTAAGATTTCCACAGCCTTCCATTTCAAATTGGCTCTGATCTGGAGAGGGTAGGGGGGCACCTGACATATAATAACTCTTCCCGTTACATTTTAATAGGTCTGTTTTTCGAACCAGGATGAAAAATATCGATCCGTTTGTGGGTTTGTTAGCTGCATTTTCCTTTGGAGGGGGCTTCCCTCAGCGGGTGGGAATTAGACTTAAGAGTGTGCTGGGATACAAATAATTTAACAACCGATTCTCTGCCCTAATGACCAGCTGGGTAGGTGGGGCTCGGTGGTCTTGTGACTAGGCGGGTGTGGTCAACTCAACATCACTCACGTCAATGGGCGCTTAGCCTTAGTTGTTGCAATGTAATCAGGGTTAACCGGAGAGGCAGTTTCTGTAAGCAGGGCAATCAAGATTAGGCTAGAAACAACACCAAAATGTTTCCTTCCTGCCTTCCTTACAGGATTAGCCCTGCAAAGTGGAAAAAACCAAAATGAGATTTCTTCCAACAACCGGTTCTCCGAATTGCTTAGAAAGTTACCAACCGGTTCTCCCAAATAGGTGCGAACCGGCTGAATCCCACCACTGCTAACACTGCCTTTTGAAAAAGGTCTCCGTAGGTGGCTCTGCCAGGCAGACATTAAGAAGAGAATGTTTGTAGCTCAGAGAGGAAGGAGGAGACTGGGGCCCTTGGTGTTCTCTGAGTTTGATTGTTTTCCTGCAAACGTTTCATTACCTAACTAGGCACCTTTATCAGAATTAAAAGGGTTTGCAGCAGTGGTGGGTTGCAGGCGGTACGCCCCGGTAGGGGGTACCGGAGGCAGCCTGGACCACCGGATACCGTTCCGCTACGGTGCTTCAAAGGGTCTGCCTGAGCTCCTTACCTGCCTTTTAAGGCTTCTGCGCTTCCGTGCATGCACATGGCGAGTACAGCGCCTGCGTAATGCTCCGCGGAACAGCTGGAGCATCGCAGAGGCACCAAGACGTGGACGTAGCGGTTGGAACGGGATCCGGAACCCACCACTGGTTTGCAGAGACATCAACATTGCCTAAAAGCTATCAGGAAGTGATCGTAGAGATTCCTTTCCAGCTGTGTGATTTAGGATCTTTTAAAGCTTCTGAAAATCTCCGAGGGCTGTGTTTCCATTTTAGCATTAGCAATAGCAGTTAGACTTATATACCGCTTCATAGGGCTTTCAGCCCTCTCTAAGCGGTTTACAGAGTCAGCATATCGCCCCCAATAACAATCCGGGTCCTCATTTTACCCACCTCGGAAGGATGGAAGGCTGAGTCAACCCTGAGCCGGTGAGATTTGAACCGCTGAACTGCAGATAGCAGTTAGCTGAAGTGGCCTGCAGTACTGCACCCTAACCACTGCGCCACCTCGGCATTCCCCTAACCCTCCTTCCATCTCGTTTTATCCTACCTAACTATTATGGTTTGCAGAGAGGAGGAAGGAGGAGGACTGTGGGCTCCTTGCCGCTCCCTGACTTTGCTGGTTTTCTTGCAGATGTTTCATTACCCAGCTAAGTAACATCGTCAGTGCTATGGATCATCAGCACTGATAATATCACCTAGTTTGGTAATGAAATGTCTGCAAGAAAACCACCAAGCTCAGAGAGTGCCAATGACCCTACATGCAGAAGTTATGATCACCCCACTTGACTTGATTTCCCCCAGATGTTTATATTTTAAAAGGGGGGGAAAGGATGCATTCGTAGGTGGCATTTACTTATGAATGAAACAATTTTTATATGGCTGCCGAACTCAGAAACAGTGACTCCAGGTCAGGGGTGGGTTTCAACCGGTTCGCGGCGGTCCCTGCGAACCGGTTGGTCGCCGAACCCGGAAGTAAGTAACTTCCGGGAACAGCAAAGGGTGTGCCTGCCCGCCCGCAGTCCTTACCCGGTTTTGACGAGTTCTGCGCTTCCACACATGCGCAGGACGCATACAGCGCCTGCACGATCGTCCAGGAGCAGCTGGAGCATCACGCAGACGCTAGTACGCATGCGTGCACCGCGTGCGTGCACGAGGACGCCGCTGGTTGGAACGGGGCAAGAAACCCACCCCTGCTCCAGGTGCTCCTGTGCAGCAATTAGAAGCCACACTTTCAACAACAACAAAAATGTCGGTCTCATAAATCCATCACAGCAGGTGGTGTCCAAAATGTCTGTCTGCCTTACGCAGAGTTTATTTGGCTTTTATTCTGTTTCAACAAGCAGAGCAAGAGCATAGGTAGCAACAGCATCTCATTGGTACATTCTCCCTGTCAATCTCTAAGACCATCCCAGCCAGGGTAGAGGCTTCACATAACACAATAGTTCCTGGTACTGACTGGTTCTACTAATTAGGTGAGGTCATAGCTGTTGAGGTAACCGATTACTGAGATCATAGCAGTTTGCTGCGCATGTCTATACATAACTTTTGTATAACCTCTAAAAAAAACAAACCCCTCACCCCTCTGCCCTGAAAACAGAATCCCAGCCATAAACTTTCTCCTTATTAGTAAAAATGCATCTGGCTGAGTGGTCGGATTTAACAACCGGTTCGGTGAGCGCGTGTTTCACTGCGCACACAGTTTTACCAAAACTTACTTTCCACGTTACTTCTTAGGGAGTAGCACAACTGAGGCGCGGCAATCTGCTCTGCCGCACTACTCAGCTGAGAGGATCTAGGTAAGGACAGCGCAAGGGCGAGTGGACAGCCCACCTGATTGTCGGCGAGAACTGGTTCGCTCTCAGCTGATTGTCAGAGCTACCAGTTCTCCTGAACTGGTCCGATCTGACTGAATCCCAGCCCTGATCTGGCTCCATCCAGATCTCTCTTCATTCTTAGGAAATGGGGGGGAAAGCCTTGGTTGCTTTCTGGTTGGGAAATATGCCATGTTGATTAGGGAGCAAAAGTAAGCAAAGATAATTGAGAGTTCCTAGAAAGCTAGAAGAATGAAAAGAGAAGGAAGGAAGGAAGGAAGGAAGGAAGGAAGGAAGGAAGGAAGGAAGGAAGGAAGGAAGGAAGGAAGGAAGGAGAGAAAAGAGAGGAAGGAAGGAAGAAAGGAAGAAGTGAGGGAGAGAGAGAGAGGAAAGAGAAAGAGAGGAAAGAAAGAGGAAGGAAGGAAGGAGAAGTGAGGGGGAAGGAAGGGGGAGAGAGGGAGGAAAGAGAGAGAGAGAGGAAGAAAGGAAGGAGAAGTAAAGGGGAGGAAAGAAAGAGAAGGAAGGAAGGAAGGAAGGAAGGAAGGAAGGAAGGAAGGAAGGAAGGAAGGAAGGAAGGAAGGGGAGAGAGGGAGAAAGAGAGAGTGGAAGGAACAAAGAAGAAATGCGGGAGAGAAAGAGGAAAGAGAGAGAGGAAAGGAAGGAAGGGGAAGTGAGGGGGGAGAAGAGGAAGGAAGGAAGGAAGGGGGAGAGAGGGAGGAAAGAGAGAGAGGGAGACAGGAGAAGTGAGGGAGAGAAAGAGAGGTAAGAAAGAGGAAGGAAGGAAGGAAGGAAGGAAGGGGAGAGAGGGAGGAAAGAGAGAGGGAGGAAGAAAGGAAGGAAGGAGAAGTGAAGGGGAGGAAAGAAAGAGGAAGGAAGGAAGGAAGAGAGAGCGGAAGGAACAAAGAAGTGAAGGAGAGAGGGGAGAAGAGGAAGGAAGGGGGAGAGAGGGAGGGAAGAGAGGAAGGAAAGAGAAGTGAGGGAGAGAAAGAGAGATAAGAAAGAAGGAGAAATGAGGGGAAAAGAGGAAAGAGAGAGGGAGGAAAGGAAGGGAGGAAGGAAGGAAGGAAGGAAGGAAGGAAGGAGAGGCAAGGGAAGGGTGAGAAAAGAAAGAGAAAGAGAGGAAAGAAGGAAGGAAAGAACGAACAAACAAACTGATACTAACACCAGCAACCATTTATCTTGCCAGTAAAGGGTAAGACTGGCAATGTTCAGCGTAATACCATAGTTCTTTTGAATTTGGGTAAGTATGATCCATAGTCACAAAATGTGCCTACCGCATTTTTTCCCCAAAACCCCAAATCTAAATAACATGGGACTGGCCTTGTCTGAACCAAGCATTCAGGCCTCATCCAGCATCCTCTGCATGACACCTAACGTTATAGCTCATCAAAGAAGCTTATATATTTAGAAAAATGAAACTAACATCCATAACTCATCAATAGTTCTTTAAAAGTGATTTGAGGCTCCTGGGATACAAGGCGCTCGGATAATTATTTGGTTTCCAGTCTCTACCACAAGCAATCTGTTCATGTTAATATTAGTGTCTTAAACAATTATGCTTCTACAGGCCAGCACAGAAGTCTTAAGCAACTGGCAGCCTTCGGGGTATTAAATATGTTCATTTCAATGAAGAGAAAGAAGCGAGTTCAAAGATAGGGGGGGAATTAGATATTTTGCAAAGTGAACCATTATAACGGAGAACGCATAGAATTTAGCTGCAGATGGGGAAACAGTACTAAAAATAGAGATTGCTCTCAGCGCAAAGAAGGCAAAAACTTTTAAATTGTGTAGGATTCACAGGTGTGTTGTATGCGCCCAACTATACAATAGCAATAGCAGTTAGACTTATATACTGCTTCATAGGGCTTTCAGCCCTCTCTAAGCGGTTTACAGAGTCAGCATATCGCCCCCACAGTCTGGGTCCTCATTTCACCCACCTCGGAAGGATGGAAGGCTGAGTCAACCTTGAGCCGGTCAGATCAGAACCGCTGAACTGCAGATAACAGTCAGCTGAAGTGGCCTGCAGTACTGCACCCTAACCACTGCGCCACCTCGGCTCTATACAAAGAGGGCAGTGGGCACGGACTCGCTTCAAAACAGAGAAGCAAAGAAAAGGTAACATTCTAAAGAAGCGATCACCAACTGGTGGTCCATGAGAAAATTTTGGTGGCCCGCAAAAAAATTATTTGCATTTTTTTATATTGCACAAAATCAGGGGCCGAACACGTGCAATGAATGTTTGTGTTGCTGCAGAGACTCTCCCTCTTCAGGGTCTTTTTGTGCAGGTCGGAGGGGGGCAGAAATTTCGACTTGGGGTCTGCTTAAGCCTCCTGGTGGGGGGCTTTGGGTGAAGGTTGGAGGGAAGCACCGCTGGGGCGAAGAGCCGGAGGGCCTCGTTCCAGTGGGACTGCATCACGGCCTGGAACTGGCTGACCATCTCAGCCCGCTGACCCTCCAAGCACCAGCACCTGGCCTTGCACTCCCACAGGACTTCCCTCTGCTTGGAAAGCCTATGCTTCTAGTCCTCAGTGAGGTGCTTCTGGTGAGCCTCCTTCTCGGTCAGATCCAATTTGAACTGAGCTGTTTTGCTAACTCTTTCTTCTGGTGGCTGCTTAACTCCAACAATTGCTTGCTGTTGGGGCCCTAAGGTGCCCGGGCTGGCAGGCGAGGAGGGGCTGGGAGGGGAGGGGCGAGTAGAGGCTGGCGAGGTGCCCCTCGATGTGAGTGACATCGAGTTGGTCACACCCACCCAGTCACGTGACCACCTAGCTACGTCCAGAAGCAGAGAAAATAAAGAGATTTATCTTTTCAGAAGTGATGAGGCTAGATTCTAGCGTTTATTTATTATTTATTTATTAGATTTTTTTCCCCCAACCTGTCTTTATTGCTTTATAGGTAACTTAAGGCAGCAAAATACAATACATAATATTCTTTCCTCCTAAGGAAGGAAGGAAGGAGGGAGGAAAGGAGGGAGATTAAGAGAAAAGAAAGGAGAAGGGAAAGAGGAAGGGAAGGAGGGAAGGTATGTGAGAAGGAGGGGGGATCGAGGGAGGGAAAGGAGGGGGAAGGAAAGGAGGAAAGGAGAAAAGAAAGGAGGGAAGGCAGGGGAGAAGGAAGTAAGGGGGGAGGGAAGAAAAGGGTATGGAAAAGAAGAAATGGGGGAAGAGAAGAGGGAGGGAAGGAATAAGATACCTAACCTTTGATGTTTATATGATTTGATAGTATGGGAATATCTCGAAATGTAGTTGTATTGTTTTTTACAAGTTATGGATGTTGTATTTTCGTTTTACCAATAAAATCTTATTTAAAAAAAAAATTCTTTCCCCCTGCTACAACAATCCTGTGAGTTGGGTTGGGTTGAGAGAAAGTGGCCCAAGGTGTTCCAGCCAGCTGTCATGCTTAAGGAGGAACTAGAATTCATAGTCTCCTGGAGATTCACCCAATGCCACCCATCTAGCTTCATCTCTAAGGCGGGATTAGAATTTATCGTCTCCTGGAGATTCGCCGACTGCCACCCATCTAGCTTCATTACTAAGGCGGGATTCAAATTTATTGTCACCTGGTGATTGGTCCGATGTCACTCATCTAGCTTCATCTCTAAGTCGGGATTAGAATTTACCGTCTCCTGGTGATTGGCCCAATGCCACTCATCTAGCTTCATCTCTAAGGCGGGATTAGAATTTACCATCTCCTGGTGATTGGTGCCATGTTACCCACCTAGCTTTATCTCTAAGTCAGAACTAGAACTTACCGTCTCCTGGTGATTGGTCTGATGTTACCCAGCTAGCTTCAGAAAGGAGAGAGAGAGGAAAGGAGGGGGACAGGGAGAGGGAGCAGGAGAAAAGAAGGGGGAAAGTAAAGGAGAGGGAGTGGAGAGGAAAGGGAGAGAGGGGGGGAAATGGGAAAGGAAAGGAAAGGGATTTTTCTTTCTCTTCATCTCTCTCTCTCTCCCTCCCTCCTGCTAACCTACCGGCAATCTCAACTTCTGTCTTGATTTTCAGTAAAGGTCATTGTCTAAATGGCTTTGTTAAAAGAGTGAATGCCTGCCTCTGATTGAACTTTTCGGGGGGATTTTTTCTTCTTTGTATTTCTCTCTGCTGCAATTACTCCGATAGTTTTTCTCTGCTACGGGGATCTTGAACAATCAGAGATCTGGCCATCCAGCCCACTGCCCTGATTCTATTAATGGAGAGGTAGTAGTAAGCCTCCTGTGTCTGCTAGGAATAAAAACGAAGCCTCCCTACATCCCATTGCTTCTAAGGGCCGCGGTGGCTCAGTGGCTGAGCTTGTCGATAAGAAAGGTCGGCGGTTCGAATCCCCAGCGCCGCTTAACGGAGTGAGCTCCCGTGACTTGTCCCAGCTTCTGCCAACCTAGCAGTTCGAAAGCACGTAAAAAATGCAAGTAGAAAAATAGGGACCACCTTTGGTGGGAAGGGAACAGTGTTTCCGTGCGCTTTCAGCGTTGAGTTATGCCGGACACATGACCACGAAGACGTCTTCGGACAGCGCTGGCTCTTCGGCTTTGAAACGGAGATGAGCACCGCCCCCTAGAGTCGGGAACAACCAGCACATATATGCAAGGGGGGGGGAGGAACCTTACATCCAATTGCTCATTCCTACCATCTGATTTTCACTATCCAAAACTTTTAGCCACCAAGGGAAGCCAGCAATAGTGATTCGCAATTTCTCCCTAAAACCAGACATTGCCATTTCCAACACAATAGTCCTGATTTTAGCCTGGCTTCTTTCTAAATCATAACAATTTCCCCCCCCCCTTTTGTTAAAGCCTGCAATCTTTAGCTAATTCCGCTCGAGGGAAGTAATTTGAAATTGCTCTAATATCCTACCCTTTTTAAGCTCTAGTTTCCAAGAAAACTATCCAGGTAGTCCTCAACATACGACCCACAATGGAGCCCAGGTTCCTGTTGCTAAATGAGGCAGATGGTAAGTAAATTTTGCCCCCATTTTATCACCTTTTTTGCCACAGTTGTTAAGCAAATCACTGCGGTGGTTAAGTGAGTAACATGGCCGTTAAGTGAATCTTGCCTCCCCGTTGATTTTGCTTATCCGAAGGTTGCAAAATGGGAGCAGATGACTTCTGCAACCATCATGAATATGAACCAGTTTCTAAGCATTCAAATTTTGATCACGTGACCATGGGGGGGGGCTGCAATGGTCATAGGTGTGAAAAACGGTCAGAATGTTCTGACGTAGGCTTCCCCAGCAGCACAGAGCCGAGTCCTTGTCCTGATCAACCCTTTTTATTTAATGTAAAGTGAATTCCTCTTCAGCAAAGTCTTTCCTCTCCCACAGTCTTTCAAGATAGTTCACAATTACCGACCTTTATCAGGCTTGGAGAATGGCCAGGCCGATATCTTTCAGACGCCTCAATACTTGGCAAGAATGCAAGGAATGAACTAATTGTCTCCTGCAAACTCCACTCCCCTTTCGCTCCTCTTTTATTCCCTGTGGGAGGGGCCATTCACCATCCACCTGTGGCCTTACTCCCAAGTTGACCCTTGTTCCTTAGCTGTTCCCTTCATCTGGCAACTCTGCTCATTCACACACTGGGAACAGGCTCCAGCTGTTCTTCTGCCTCACTGATCTCTGACTCCGAAGGCAGCTGATAACTGTCAGATGTCCCTGGCCCCATTTCTGTCTCCGACACAGAGCCTTTATCAGAGCCTTCCACAGACTCCAGGACTGGCCCATGTTCCTCCACAACCTCCTCACGGTCTGAATCTGCTGCCAGCTCTGCTGGCCTCTGGCAGGCCACAACAACTCTGTAAACCGCTGAGAGAGGGCTGTTAAGGAGCGGGAGTCTTCTCCAGCACCAGAGTTCAGAGGCCTCAATTCTTTGGCACTCAGCCTTTCTTATGGTCCAACCTTCAAACCCATCCATTGCAACTGGGAAAACCGTAACCTTGACTATAAGCCCTTTTGTTGGCAGGGCGATGTCTCTGCTTTTTAGTATGCTTTCTAGCTTTGCCATAGCTTTCCTCCCCAGGAGCAAGCGCCTTTTAATTTCTTGGCTGCAGTCCCCTGGCCCCATCTCTGCCTCTGACACAGAGCCTTCCCCAGACTCCAGGACTGGCTCATGTTCCTCCCCAACCTCCTCACTGTCCGAGTTTGCTGCCAGCTCCGTTGGCCGCTGGCAGACCACAACACAGCCACAACTTCTGAAAGCAAGCTATTCCATTGGTTGATTGTTCTCACAGTTAGGAAATTTCTCCTTAATGTTAGGTTGATTCTCTCCTTCATTATTTTCCATCCTCAGCGGAGCCTTCCCCAGACTCCAGGACTGGCCCATGTCCCTCCCCAACCTCCTTACTGTCTGAATCTGCTGCCAGCTCTGCTGGCCACCACACATGTCACCTTTTTCAGTGCCATTGTAGCTTTGGTCACTAAATGAATGGTCATAAGTCGAGAACTCCCTGTAATGTACGAATTCCCTTGTCTTGCTTTTTTTAATCTGCCTTGGGGGCTTCAGCCCCTTCCCTCTCTACCTCCCCTTTAACCAAATTCACATTTTTTTTAGATACTTGGGAAAAGATCCTATCTTTTGGGTTGTTATAATCTAAAGTGGCAAAAGACACGGATGGTGAGAGAGCGATGGGGGCGAGAAAATAAAATTCTCCATGGATGAAAATGTCCGCGTCAAATATTTCCTTTTATTATCATCTCGGTAAAAACGCACCTTCGGGCTCCCACTTTTGAAAAGTGCCTTCCGAGGCAAAGCGCATCCTCCGATTTAGCATAAAAGGGGTTGAGTAGCTCTACAAATGACCCCTGTCATTCAAAACGGTAATACTTAAGGCTGCCAATTATTCGATAAATGATGCTAAACGTCCTTTGGCGGGAGACGGATTGCGCCCCGGAGAGCAAGCAGGCCAAATAAAGAAGATTTACCTGCGAGAGCCTCCATCTCCTACGGGATGGTGGGATACTGGTTTCATCCACTTTGGTGTGACAAATTGAAATCCATATATCAAGGCTGTCAAGTCAGTAGGAATGAAAAAGGATGGTTTTGCACTAGAATTAGTCTTAACTGTGCAGGGAGACAAAGCTGCTTTTTGATGTTAATTCAGAAAACCTCCAGTTTTCATATTTAATAAATGGGCTTCACTCAGTTGCTAACCTGTGGGCAAGTTAGAATAGGAAGTCATTAGCTGTGGGTCCCATAAAGGTGGAGTAATTCTATTTTCTTGCCTGAGCATCAGACAAACAAGAAAATTGGATTTGGGATGATTCATCCTTACCAGAAAGCTGCAGAATACTTAGAGTTGCGTGAAACCACTGTCTCATCCTGCAGGCCAATCTGTATTCTCCAAATATATTTAAAAGATGCAGACAGTCGTGAATTTCTTTGTTGTTGTTGATGAGGATGATGATAAAGTTATTACTTAAACTAAATCAAACTTTGATCCAGGAGAAGGGACAAAGCATCTGGTTGATTTGAGGCCACCTAAACTCTAGCCAGGAAACCCAACTATTGTCAGGGTTACAAATAGCATCCGAAAATAAATCAGAGTCCAAGGCAAAATATTGCTCAAAGTTCCAATTTATTAAGAGAGTCATGTTGGCACATCTGGGAAAACCTGAATCTGAAAGCTTCCCGGTTTTCCCCACCCAGTTGAAAGTTCAAGATCTTGCCCACGCACACACACACAGACACACACAAGTCCATCACATGGTCCAATCTCTCACTGCCACACTGGCAGCTTCCATCCATCCAGTTCTGGTCAAGTGCAGAGGTGCAGAGACAAAGGATGACTGTTCTGACCCCTTCCTCCGTCCAGTAACGAATGCTGAGACAAGCTTAACTGGAATGTACTTTAATAGCAAGACACCAAAACCTCGGTGGCTGAAAGCCAAGCATAACAAACAGATAAGGACCTTGGCAGCAACTCAGACAAACTCAGGCAGCAATAAACACAGATAAGGCTTGGCAGCAATCCAGCCTGCCAAGCTCACAGTACTGTCCTCCGACAGTCAATCCTGCGTTGACTTCTGCAAAGAGGGGTGTGTGCACAAGTAGCTTTTTATAGTCTGGAGAGGAGCCTAATGACCACCAGCTGAGTGCAATCATCTCCTGTAATTGCGTAATTGTTCCTGACGCCTAGTAGCTCTTCGATGGCGTGCATCCAGGAACAAGTCATTACTGGCCTCCGGCTCACTCTCCCTTGTCTCCTCCCCACTGGTCCAAAGCTCAGGTGCCTCCTGGTGGCCAACCAGCCTCTCTGCGCCCTGCTTGGAGTCGGAACCCTGTCCAGGGTCCTCCACATCCTTTAGAGCCAACTCAGAGGGCCCCTCACTGTCGGAGTCTGGTGGCAGCTCCAACGGCACCTGCTGGGCCACAACAGATGACCTTGGCTTTTTAGAAAGAATGTTGTTATGGCTACATAGCATCTAACTCCGTACAATCCCCCCTCCCATTTTCCCACAATAGAAAGTGCATAGTAGAAGAATAGAAAGTGTGGCAGGCCAAAGATCCAAAAGAAAAGCTGGCTGCAGGCCTGATAGCTGTGTTGACCCAAATAAATCAGAAGCTTAACTTAAATCACTTAGAAACCTAAAGCCACTATTTTGAAGGATATGCTTTGCTTGGCAAGTTTTCTTAAGTAAAACCTACTGGGCTACTTTACGGTTTTGGGTGTCCCAAAGGTGCTTTTTTCAGGAGGCAACTGGACTTTGTTTTTTTTCTTTTGAAGACGTTTCACTTCTCATCCAAGAAGCTTCCTCAGCTCTGACAGAGTAGTGGGGAATTGGAAGGGTTTATATTCCTTGCAGACTAGACTGCTGGTGGTCACGTAATCCCCTTTTGAGACCACCTCAGTGGTGGGTTTCAAAAATTGTTCGAACTTACTCTGTGGGTGTGGCCTCCTTTGTGGGAGTGGCTTGCTGCTCATGTGACCGGATGGGAGTGGCTTATCGCCCATGTGACCGGATACGAAGATGCCGACGACACTTGTCAGAACCACCTTAAATTACCTCACACACAGCACTGGCATGCATAAGAATAGGATGTAAACTTGTTTTTTAAAAGGCATCTTTGGTTTGCGTTAAAACAACTTCAACACACTCAATCTTCTGATTGCACCACAAACGCAGTAGTCATCCTTACCTTTCACAGAGGCACTGAGTTTTATAAATATGAGCATGATAGTGTAGAATAATCATATCCAAGGACCAGTGCTGGGTTTCAAAAAATTTTGGAACCTCTTCTGTAGGTGTGGCCTGCTTTCCGGGTCCACTGGTGGAACCTCTTCTAAGCGGTTCAGTAGATTTGACGAACCGGTTCTACCAAATAGGTGCGATCTGGTAGGAACCCACCTCTGGACCACCTGACAAGTAAAGTCAACGGGGAAGCCAGATCCACTTAACAACTGTGTTACTAACTTAACAGATGCAGTGATTCACTGAACAACTGTGACTGGAAAAGTCATCCCTGCTGCTGGACAAAACTCCATGCTATAAACGTTTTTTTTGCAGAATCTCATTTGTCAGCAAATGATGAAGCAGCTTTTCAACGTTCTTCAGTTTCCTAAGTGGAGATTTTATCCATATTAGATTACGTTGTTGTTAGTTGCAAAGTCATTTCCAGCCGATGGACAACGTTCCTCCAGGCCTTCCTGTCCTCTACCATCCTCTGGAGTCCATTTAAGCTCACACTTACTGCTTCGGTGACTCCATCCAGCCACCTCCTTCTCTGCCTTCCCCTTCTTCTTCTTTTGCCCTCCATCTTTCCCAGCATGAGGCTCTTCTCCAGGGAATCCTTCCTTCTCATTAGGTGGCCAAAGCATTTGAGTTTCGTCTTCAGGATCTGGCCTTCTAAAGAGCAGCCAGGGATGATCTCCTCTAGGACTGACCGGTTGGATGGCCTTGCAGTCCAAGGGACTCAATGCAGGAGTCTTCTCCAGCACCAGAGTTCAAAGGTGTCAATTCTTTGGCACTCAGCCTTCCTTATGGTCCAACTTTCACAGCCATACATCCTAAGCCAGTTTCAGTTATCTGGACTTCAACTCCCAGAATTCCCCAGCCATCATGCTTCTTAACCTTAAGATGACTGGACTTCAATGCCTTCTCCAGCACCAGAGTTCAAAGGCCTCCATTATATATCTATGTATTTTCTTTCCATCTTCTCCTTAATAGAAGAATTCCTATCCAATCAGTCTTTGCAGCCCACAATAGCAATGAAGCCATTGAGCAGAGAGCAATTCACTCATTCAACTGGTTGGGTTTTTTCATTGTACTTAAATTAGCTTTGCCCATAATGGCCTTGATCAATGTGAAGTCACACAAGGCTCAGCCATCTGGATTTATCAGTCGCAAGAGCCCTTGGGGTGAAATGAAATCTTTGTGGAATAAAGTTCACTACAGGTTGTTCTGAGTTGGGACCACAACCGAGCCCAACATTTCCTGTTGCTAAGCAAGACAGTTTGTCAAATGGGTTTTGCCCCATTTAACAACCTCCCTTGCCAGAGTTAAGGGAGTTGCTAAGTGAATTAAATGCATGAACAGAGGCAAAGAATCAAAATCACGTGAAGTCTTAGTACCGCTTTATAAAGCCTTAGTAAGGCCACACCTGGTCGCACTGTAAAGCGGTATATGTCCAATTGCTCTACACACCCTTTCCTTCCTTCCTTTCTCCTTCCTTCTTTTCTTCCTTCCTTCCTTCCTTCCTTCCTTCTTCCTTTCTGCCTTCCTGCCTTTCTTTCTTTCTTTTTCTCGGTCTCTCTTTCATCACTTGTTCTATATCTGGTGGCACAGTGGTTAGAATGCAGCATTGCAGACAAACTGCCCACAGCCAGGAGTTTGATTCTCACCAATTCAAGGCTGACTCAGCCTTCCATTCTTCTGAGGTCAGTAAAATAAGGAACCAGATTGTTGGGGGTAGGTAGGTAGATAGGTAGGTAGCTAGGTAGCTAGGTAGGTAGGTAGGTAGGTAGGTAGGTAGGAAGGAAGGAAGGAAGGAAGGAAGGAAGGAAGGAAGGAAGGAAGGAAGGAAGGAAGGAAGGAAGGAAGGAAGGAAGGAAGGAAGGAGCGAGCCATGCTGGTGCAGTGGTTAGAATGCAATATTGCAGGCAAACTCTGCCCACAGTCAGGAGTTTGATCCTGAGCAGCTCCAGGTTGACTCAGCCTTCCCTCCTTCCGAAGTCGGTAAAATGAGGACCCAGATTGTTGGGGGCAAGAGGCTGACTCCGTAAACCGCTTAGAGAGGGTTGTAAAGCACTATAAAGCAATTTGTAAGTTCTATTGCTATTTGAGTGAACTCAGAAACTTTTATTCCTCAATAAAGGCGGGGGGGGGGAGAAAAACTCAGCACCCACCAACTCAATTCTCCTCCTAAGAGACGATCTAAAAACAATCTTCTTCCTCACCTGCCGAGTTCGACCTTAGACGGATGCTCTCTGCTTCAAACGTTATTTCGCCGTAGCCGTGCGGGCCGTCATCCCACGGCCCTCGCTGTGCTGACACCCGTTTCGCAACAATTTATTTCGCTAGACTGAAGGGATGGTCGTCTTATTTGATTGCTCTTAATGAGGCATGAAAATGCCGGAAAGGATGATGAGTGTCGTGTTCGTAACTGTTCCTAAGAATTTGTTCCAGCTGAAAAGGCGAGGAAGGTTTTATGCCAGGACAACAAAAACAAAGCCCTTCCTCTCTGTCGCACATGGGTCTGCATGTCGGCGGTGGGTTCCTAATCAGTTCACTACCGGTTCGCTGAGAGGGTGTTTTGCGCACACGCTGCATTCTTCGCTCGCGCGCCGTGCAGTGGGTTACAACCATTTCTTTAGTGACCATATGAAGTTTTTTTTATTTTTTATTTTATCAATTTCATATATACATTCACAATTATATGATCTCATAACTGTTATTAATATGTATTTATTTATAACAATTTTTCCCTACAGTTGACAATATACTTGAAGATTGCTTTCTTAACATCCCGTAGATCCATCTTATCTTACAACGGTCCTACTTCTTTCCTCCCTCCCTCTTTCCTTCCCTCGTTTCTTCTCTCCTACTCTCCTTCCTTCCCTCTTTCCTTCCCTCCCTCCTTCCCCTTCCCTCCTTCTCTTCTTCCTTCCTTCCTTCCTTCCTTCCCTCCTTTCTTTTCTCCTTCTCTCCTTCCTTTCCCCCTTCCTTCTCTCCTACATTCCCTCCTTCCTTCCCTCCTTTCTTCTCTCCTTCTCTCCTTCCTTCCCTCTTTCCTTCCCTCGTTTCTTCTCTCCTACTCCCCTTCCTTCCCTCCTTCCTTCCCTCCCTCCTTCCCCTTCCCTCCTTCTCTTCTTCCTTCCCTCCTTCCTTCCTTCCCTCCTTTCTTTTCTCCTTCTCTCCTTCCTTTCCCCCTTCCTTTCCTCCTTCCTTCCCCCTTCCTTCTCTCCTACATTCCCTCCTTCCTTCCCTCCTTTCTTCTCTCCTTCTCTCCTTCCCTCCCTCCTTCCTACCCCGCTTTCTTCTCTTTCTTCTCTCCTTCCTTCCTTCCTCCTCTCCTTTCCCTCATATGAAGTTTTAACTGCACTGAAGAAGTGATTTATGAGTGATTTTCCCACTTAATGACCATTGAGCAGGTGATGAAAATGTGAATGCTTGGCAACTGGCATGTACGTATGATGATGGTTGCATGGTCTTGGCGGGGGGACACATGATCACCGTTTCTGACCTTCCCAGCCAGACCTTCCACAAGCAAAGTTAATGGGGGAAGTCAGATTCGCTTAATGATGGCATGATATACTTAACGACTGTAGCAATTTACTTAACGACTGTAGCGATTTACTTAATGACTGTGGCGATTTACTAAACAACTGTGGCAAAAATGGGGCAAAGCTCCCTTCACAACTGCCTCGCTTTTAGCAATGGAAATTTGGGGCTCCGTTGTGGTTCAGTCAATCAGAATAGAGCTGGAAGGGGCCTGGGAGATCTTCTAGTCCAGCCCCCTGCTCAAGCAGTTGTAAGTCAAAGATGACCTGTACTTGAATTTTGAATTTTGATCTCCAGGTGTTCCTCTCTGATGATTGCCAAGTGCTGTCCTGGTTGGGTTTAATCAAGCCATCCTTGGTGTCTTGTCTTCCAACAGAGCCATGTTTGACTATGACAAAAGCAAGGACAGTGGCCTCCCCAGCCAAGGACTCAGCTTCAAGTATGGAGATATTCTCCACGTTATCAACGCCTCTGATGACGAGTGGTGGCAAGCAAGGAGGGTCATGCTGGAAGGCGACAGTGAAGAGATGGGAGTTATACCTAGCAAAAGAAGGTACATCACGTCCTCTTCTCCCTTTTCCTTCCTTCCTTCCTTCCTTCCTTCCTTCCTTCCTTTCTTCCTTCTTTTCTTCCTTCTTTCCTTCTTTCTTTCTTTCTGTCCTTTCTTCCTTCTTTCTTTCTGTCCTTTCTTCCTTCTTTCCTTTCTTCCTTCTTTCCTTCTTTCCTTCTTTCTTTATTTCTGTCCTTCCTTCCTTCCTTCCTTCTTTCTTTCTTTCTTTCTGTCCTTTCTTCCTTCTTTCCTTCTTTCTTTCCTTCCTTCTGTCCTTCTTTCCTTCCTTTCTTTCCTTCTTTCCTTTCTTCTCTTCTTTCCTTCCTTCCTTCTTTTTTTCTTTCTTTCCTTCTTCCTTCCTTCTTTTTTCCTTCTTTCCTTCCTTCTTTTCTTCTTTCTTTCTTTCCTTCTTTCTGTACTCCCTTCCTTCTTTCTTTCATTCTTTCCTCCCACCCTTCTTTTCTTTCCTTTCTTCTTTCTTTCCTCCCTTCCTTTCTTTCTTTCCTTCTTTCCTTCCTTCCTTCCTTCTTTCTGTACTCCCTTCCTTCTTTCTTTCATTCTTTCCTCCCACCCTTCTTTTCTTTCCTTTCTTCTTTCTTTCCTCCCTTCCTTTCTTTCTTTCCTTCTTTCCTTCCTTCCTTCCTTCTTTCCTTCCTTCTTTTTTCTTTCTTTCCTTCTTTCCTTCTTTTTTCCTTCTTTCCTGCCTCCTTTTCTTCCTTTCTTCTTTCTTTCTTTCTGTCCTTCTTTCCTCCCTCCCTTCTTTCTTTCTTTCCTTTCTTCTTTCTTTCCTTTTTTCTTTCCTCCCTTTCTTTCTTTCCTTCTTTCCCTCCTTCTTTCCTTCCTTCCTTCTTTTTTCTTTCTTTCCTTCTTTCCTTCCTTTTTTCCTTCTTTCCTGCCTTCTTTCCTTCCTTCCTTCCTTCCTTCTTTCTTTCTTTCTTTCTTTCTGTCCTTCTTTCCTCCCTCCCTCCCTTCCTTCTTTCTTTCCTTTCTTCTTTCTTTCCTTTTTTCTTTCCTCCCTTTCTTTCTTTCCTTCTTTCCTTCCTTCCTTCTTTCCTTCCTTCCTTCTTTCCTTCCTTCCTTCCTTCTTTTTTCTTTTTTCCTTCTTTTTTCCTTCTTTTTTCCTTCTTTTTTCCTTCTTTTTTCCTTCTTTTTTCCTTCTTTCCCTTCTTTCCGTCCTTCCTTCCTTCCTTCTTTCTTTCTTTCTTTCCTTTTTTCTTTCCTCCCTTCCTTCCTTCCTTTCCTTCCTTCTTCTTTCCTTCCTTTCCTCTTTCTGAGTCACGTTGCAAGGTTAGAGAGAGATAGAAAAGGCAACTTAATAGTGCGTAATCATCTTTAAAAGACAGGATTTAGTTTTGACCTAATTACCTTTGTTTCCCAATATGTCGTATTTCCTTTCTCCATTTGGGGCTTCCAATTTTCCTCCCCTTTCGATGTCTTTTCCCTTGCGTCTTTTCCTATACGGAAATTCATCTTCAAAATTTAAAATGGAAAAAAAAAATATGGTTCAAAGATCAGCCCCTCTGAATACGAAAGCTGCATTTCTATGTCTACATGCTGCTTTCTCAGAGTGGTGGGGAGGGAAAGATTTATTCCAAAGTTCGGCTGTAACTATAGTAACAAGAGCTTGGTGTGCTGCAGCTGGCAGTGTTAAAAACGGGCAGTTTTGAAACAGAAGTATATATTTTATTTCTTCTCGAAGATAATGTTCTCCCATTTTGTTCCACAATAATTAACTCGTGTAGTTTTCACACTTCTTCCCGTAGGCAAAAATAACTCCTCCTTATATAACCTTTGGAAACTGTGTATTTCTCCTGAAGCATATCTATCTCTGCTGCTGCTGGTTGAATCTGTTGTGGGATCACTGTTGCAGTGGTAGATCTAAAACTTTAGTTTTTTTTAGTCATTTGTGAGATATCTCCTACCTATTTTGAATCCTAGATGTGTCAGTGGCTACCTTATGCTTGCTTCTGCTTTGCTACCATGGAGTGGCAGTCTGCCATGAACTCTGAGGAGGGTGGATGGGAAGGGGGAATACTTGGGGGAAAGCGAAAGTAATCGCTGTATCTCCCTAAGATGCTGCTTCAAGGTCATCCAGGTGGGAGAAGAAGGCAGCTGCATACCAGCCTACGCTTTGAGTGACTGTTCTGAAAACATCTTGCTTGAACCTGATTGGTCTGGGGGGTGGGGTCAGCGATGGGAGGCAGTTAAGGGAGGAAAAAGTTGAACTTGGGGGTTTTGGTGCGCGATTCTCAAGTTTTAGCTATGCGCTATTGCAAGGCACTTGACTCGTAATAAAACAGTCTCTTGCGAGAAGAAATGGAGCCAAGGATCATTTCTATTTAGAGGTTTAAGAGGTGGCTGGTCTGGCAAGATATATGTGATTCCCAGCTATTCATTATGTGGGACCAATGGTTGCCTCTGTTATCTTTATCTTTTGTAGATGATAGATAGATAGATAGATAGATAGATAGATAGATAGATAGATAGATAGATAGATAGATAGATAGATAGATAGATAGATATGGATAGATATAGAGGTAGAGAGATATAGATAGATAGATAGATAGATAGATAGATAGATAGATAGATAGATAGATAGATAGATAGATAGATAGATAGATAGATATGGATAGATATAGAGGTAGAGAGATATAGATAGATAGATAGATAGATAGATAGATAGATAGATAGATAGATAGATAGATAGATAGATGATAGATAGATAGATAGATAGATAGATATGGATAGATATAGAGGTAGAGAGATAGAGATAGAGAGAGAGAGAGAGAGAGAGAGATAGATAGATAGATAGATAGATAGATAGATAGATAGATAGATAGATAGATAGATAGATAGATATGGATAGATATAGAGGTAGAGAGATAGAGATAGAGAGAGAGAGAGAGAGATAGATAGATAGATAGATAGATAGATAGATAGATAGATAGATAGATAGATAGATGATAGATAGATAGATATTAAATTTTGTAAATTTATTTCCAAAGTTAAAATGCAAAATCCAAAAAAAGGGGAAGAAAACAAAAGAGAGCAAAATAAAGACAAAGCAAAAAATAAAAATAAAAAGTGTATATAAAACGAAATATCAAATATATACATAAAATGTCTCCCCTTGGTTGAATACAGGTATTCCTCAATTTACAACAATTCATTTAGTGGCCGTTTGAAGTTACAATGGCACTGAAAAAAGTGACCTGTCCGTTTTCACACTTAATGACCATTACAGCATCCTAGTGGTCATGTGATCAAAATCCAGATGCTTGACAACTGGTTCATACTTATGACCTGTGTCCTGAGGTTACGTGATCCATTTTTGTGACTTTCTGATAAACGAAGTCCATGGGGACCATCAGATTTTTCCTAACAACCTGGTTACTAACTTGTCAACTGCAGCAATTCACTTAACCACTGTGGCAGGAAAGGTCATAAAATGGGGCAAAACTCACTTAACAAATGTCTCGCTCAACAACAGATATTTTGGGCTCAACTGTGGTCATAAGTGTAGCTATCATGATAATAATGGATTTCATATATTTCCATTTTCCTTTCTTCCTTTTTTTCCCCCTTTCTCTCCAGGGTGGAAAGGAAAGAGAAAGCACGTTTAAAAACAGTGAAATTTAATTCCAAGCCTGGTGTGATCGATGCCAAAGGGGTATGTAGACAGGAATCTTAACTGTTTGTTCCCTCAACTCTTCTAATTACAGGTATTTCAAAATAGGCCAGGAAAGAAAAATGAGGATTTATCGTACACTAAAGATATATGAGAAAAAAAGAAAAAAGAAATGTTTTATTAAGAGTGAAAGCAGGGAAGAATGTTTGGGTTTTTTAAAGAAGAAAGTGATATTATAAACCAATTAAATGTTACTATCAAATCATGGCACTGGTCCTCAACACCTCAGTTGCTGTTGCATAGTTCTCCCACACAGATATTATATACACACAGACTGCAACACACATTCAAGTTTTAATAAATAGGATTTGCACTTTTGAGATATGGATCAGTTCAGCTGACCAGCAGCCAAAATCATTCATCCGTTCACTTTTCCAAATTCTCCTCTGAAAAAATTAAATTCCCTGAGTTGTTTTGGCTTTGTGTAGTGTGTGTGACACACAAAACAACAGTGGATCAGCTGCATCTGGACAGAAAATGTGTGTGTGGTCAACCTGGTTACAACATTGTCATCTGGCATCGTTAGGGATTATCCACCTAGATCGAAATGGTTTTCTTACCAAAAAGACCAATAAAGCACAATTTAAGGTTCATTGTAGACACATTAGAATACTATGAAACACATCCAGAAAAACAAATAGCACTAATCTTCTTATACGCCCAGAAGGCTTTTGATAATGTAAGTTGGCAATTTATGATACATCAACTGTATGGACTTTGGAGATGAATTCATAAATGTAATTAAGACAATAGATCATAAACAGACAACTAAAGTGATGTAAATGGGGACTATACAGCAAACTTTAATATAAAGGAACAAGACAAGGATGCCCATCATTACCTTTATTATTTATATTGGCTTTGGAAGCCGAGATGGCGCAGTGATTAGGATGCAGTACTGCAGGCCACTTCAGCTGACTGTTATCTGCAGTTCAGCGGTTCAAATCTCACCGGCTCAAGGTT
Organism: Thamnophis sirtalis; assembly: GCF_051295495.1. Taxonomy (NCBI): domain Eukaryota; kingdom Metazoa; phylum Chordata; class Lepidosauria; order Squamata; family Natricidae; genus Thamnophis; species Thamnophis sirtalis. The sequence goes on along the minus strand of NW_028261388.1, from coordinate 6,904,519 downwards.
GACTCAGCCTTCCATCCTTTCGAGGTGGGTAAAATGAGGACCCAGATTGCGGGGGCGATATGCTGACTCTGTAAACCGCTTAGAGAGGGCTGAAAGCCCTATGAAGCGGCATATAAGTCTAACTGCTATTGCTATTGCTATTGAACAGGATTATCAGACAAAATTCAAAAATTATAGGGATTAGGGGAAGACTGAAAAAAAGTAATGAGAAATCTAAACAGATAGTCCTCAATTTATGATGCTTAACAACGCTTAACAACCATTTGAAGTTGCTCTAGTTAGCCCTCCCCCCCAGTCACATGACTGAACTTCTGATGTTCAACAACCAAGCTGCATTTATGGTCATTTGAAGAGGTCATTGGTGATCTGACCATAATTTATGATACTTTTGCCAAAAACTGGCGTTTATCTCCAGTTTTCAGTAAAAACAAACTTAAAGACCATGGCGATTGCTTTACGACCATCATATTTGCTTAATGATTGCTGCAAAAAAGGAGTTCGTAAAATCAGGTTGGTCACGTAACCAATCCATTTTTCGACTCTCACAACTTAAGACCTTGGACAAGTGTCTACTTTAGTTGAAAGTAAGGCAAAACAAGAAGCTGGAGTTGCTTGTGAACTGGGAATGTTTATGGAGATTTTCAGTCATCCAGATCAGGGTTGTCCCAAAGGTGACTTTTTCAAAAGACAACTAGACTTCGCTTTTTCTTGAAGATGTTTTCACTTCTCATCCAAGAAGCTTCTTATGTGCTGAACTGTGTTCCAGTTTCACCTTAGCCATGAAAGACAGCTGGGTGACTTTGGGCCAATCACCAGGAGGCAGTGAGTTCTAGTCCCGCCTTAGCCATGAAAGACAGCTGGGTGACTTTGGGCCAATCACCAGGAGACAGAGAGTTCTAGTCCCGCCTTAGCCATGAAAGACAGCTGGGTGACTTTGGACCAATCTCCAGGAGATGGTGAGTTCTAGTCCCGCCTTAGCCATGAAAGACAGCTGGGTGACTTTGGGCCAATCACCAGGAGACAGAGAGTTCTAGTCCCGCCTTAGCCATGAAAGACAGCTGGGTGACTTTGGACCAATCTCCAGGAGATAGTGAGTTCTAGTCCCGCCTTAGCCATGAAAGACAGCTGGGTGACTTTGGACCAATCTCCAGGAGATGGTGAGTTCTAGTCCCGCCTTAGCCATGAAAGACAGCTGGGTGACTTTGGGCCAATCCACAGGAGGCGGTAAGTTCTAGTCCCGCCTTAGCCATGAAAGACAGCTGGGTGACTTTGGATCAATCTCCAGGAGATGGTGAGTTCTAGTCCCGCCTTAGCCATGAAAGACAGCTGGGTGACTTTGGGCCAATCACCAGGAGAAAGTGTGTTCTAGTCCCGCCTTAGCCATGAAAGACAGCTGGGTGACTTTGGACCAATCCACAGGAGACAGTGAGTTCTAGTCCCGCCTTAGCCATGAAAGTTGGCTGGGTGACTTTCGGCCAATTACCAGGAGACAGTGAGTTCTAGTCCCGCCTTAGCCATGAAAGACAGCTGGGTGACTTTGGACCAATCCACAGGAGACGGTAAGTTCTAGTCCCGCCTTAGCCATGAAAGACAGCTGGGTGACTTTGGACCAATCCACAGGAGACTGTGAGTTCTAGTCCCGCCTTAGCCATGAAAGTTGGCTGGGTGACTTTGGGCCAATCCCCCGCAGACAATGGGCTCTAGTTCCGCCTTAGCTACAAAACATAGCTGTGTGTGATTTTGGGCCAATCCCCCGAAGACAATGCTGTCTTAGCCATGAAAGACAGCTGGGTGACTTTGGACCAATCCACAGGAGACGATGAGTTCTAGTCCCGCCTTAGCCATGAAAGACAGCTGGGTGACTTTGGGCCAATCCACAGGAGGCGGTGAGTTCTAGTCCCGCCTTAGCCATGAAAGACAGCTGGGTGACTTTGGACCAATCCGCAGGAGACGGTGAGTTCTAGTCCCGCCTTAGCCATGAAAGATAGCTGGGTGACTTTAGATCAGCCATTTTTCTCTCAGCCCAAATGACCTCACAAGGTTGTTGTTGTGGGTTAAATAGGAGGAGGTATTCCACATTTATTTGCACTACTGCAGTGACCCTGAAGGCACAGATAAACCTCCAAGTGGCCTCAATGCCTCTCTGAAAAGAAAGCAAATGACCAGCTCTCTGCAAGGAATTTAAATCCTTTCCTTCCCCACCATCCAGTCAGAACTGAAGAAGCTTCTTGGATGAGAAGCAAAACATCTTCAAGGAAAACTGATGCCTCAGTGCCTTTGGAAAAAAGCACCTTTGTGAACTGTTAGCACCACAGCCGATACAAGAAATCTCAATTCGAGCTTCCATTCTTGTGAAATATATTGCATTTTTTGTTTAAGTGGTAAATGATCAACTCTGATGTGCATTTTCTAAGTAGGAGTGATATGCAAATTGGCATCTTGCATTTTGCAAACCTAACCTGGGGAGAGGCTGGAGGTGAAATAATAATGATAATGGTAATAATCTGCAGAAAAAAATGAATTGAGCTGAAAAGAACGGGCTGGAGATTTAAGTAGCCTTTTGCCCTTTATTTCGACATATCTCCTTGAAGTTACAAAGAGCTTTAAGTCACTTCCTGCCTGCCAATTCTTCTCCAGCATTCAAGGACAGATAGCGTTAGAGGGAGCACATTACTGTTCTAAACGGATTCAAGAAATGCCTCAGAGCATTCTTAAAACTCATGACAATCTCTTCATGACCTCCACAAAAGCTCCATTCGTTGTTGTTTTTTAGCCATCCAAAACAAAAACCAAAACAGTATTTATTTTCTGAGTGCGCATGACCAAATTTCCATTCCCAAGCGTGCATCTTTCTTCTTAAACAACATCTGGCATCTAATATTTAGAGCACAGAATAACAAGAGTTGCAAGGAACCTCAGAGATCTTCTAGTCCAACCCCCTGCTCGACCAGGGGACTCTAAATCATGTCAGAAAAAAATGGTCGTCTAATCTCTTTTTGAAATTCTCCAGTGATAGAGCACCCACAACTTTTTTCCCAATATATTTTTATTACTTTTACATTTAAAACAATGCAGTACCGCGAAGTCGAAGTGACGATACATTCACATTATATACAACTAGTCTCAACCATTGACAATTAGCCTACTTAGTACATTGTCTATCCTTCTGTCCAATCGCAATATATATATATTCTGTTCCAGTCTTGTCACCTTGTCTTATACCAGTCATAAAATCTGTTCCAGACTTCAAAATATTCTGATTCCTCTTTATTTTTAAGTTCAAGAGTGAGCCTATCTGTTTCCGCACAGGCCAACACTTTTCTGATGATATCTAGCTCTTTTTTCCAATATTGGAGCACCCACAACTTTTGAAGGCAAGCTATTGCATCACAATCTGAATAAAACTGGAAGGCACCCAAGAGGTCTTCTAGTCCAACTCAAGCAGGAGACCCTGTACCATTTCGGACAAGTGGTTGTCCAACCTCTTCCTAAAAACTTCCAGTGTTGCAGCACCCACAACTTCTGGAGGCAAGTCATTCCACTGGTTATCATTCTAGATAAGTGGCTGTCCAGTCTTTTCTTGAAAGCCTCCAATGATGGAGCACCTACTGGTGAATTGTCCTCACTGTTAGGATGCTTCTCCTTAATTCCAGGTTGATTCTCTCCTGAAGGTAGCAGCATTCACAGGAGGAGGTAAAAAAAAATGGCTACAACCAAGAGATCAACCAAATCTCTATTATGGCCAAAACCAACATAAACCAGGAGATTGTAGCTCCACCTCCATGCACTCAAGTCAGAAGCACCAAGGCCCTTCCAGGAAAGCCAGTAACGTCAACCATTGCCCTGGGGACACTCAGTTGAGGGTACCTCTCATCTCTCCAGCAGGAGCTGGAGTGAAGGACAAGAACTCAACCCCGTTCCATGCCAGCTCAAGTGTCTCAAACGTGGACTTGATAGCCTCCTCTCCAGCGTTCCAACCACTCGTGCTCCGTAGCCCCACCCAGTGGTGGGATTCCAAATCATTTCCTACTGCTTCTACGAGAGCACTCTTCCCGCATGTGCATGCCTAACATGTGCTCTCGGTGTGCGCACAGCACTCAAAAACCTTGGTGTCAGCGCTGGTGAGCTGAGCTGTTTTTTAGCTCAGCCGAAGCATGGCAATCCGCTCTACCACGCAAATCAGAAGAGCTAAAAAAAAAACCAAGGGAATAGAGTGGAACCTCTGGTCACGAACATAATCCGTTCCACAATCTGATTTGGTCGTGACCAGAAGCAAGACTGACTGCGCATGTGCGTACAAAAAAAATATGGTGCAGAAGGAGAAATCGCTGCGGCAGGAAAAAGCGCCGCGGCTGTGTTTGATCCCCACCCGAGTATTTGTTCGCAACCAGATGCAAAAAATTGGGGAAATTTTTGGTCGGCCTCTGATTTGGCCGTGGTCGGAAGCATTCATGACCCAAGGTTCTACTGTATAGGACAGGAAATGATGGGGGCGGGAGAGCAAGATCAACCAGAGGTGGCATTTGCCGGTTCTCCGAACTACTCAAAATTTCCGCTATCGGTTCACCCGAACCAATCCAAACCGGCTGAATACCACTTCCGTCCCCATCTGTTTTTATGTCATTTTTCGCCCCTCATCATACATCCCTATCTGAAGACATAAAGCTGAGAGAGGCAGGCAGAGTGAATGAGAAAGGGCAGAATTATTTTTGATCCTTAGAGATTTCTTCCCCCCCACACACACACTAAATTTTAGCAGGTGCCCAGTCTTTAGACAAATGACATCTTAAATGCCCTTCTCTGGTCTACAATCAAAGCTGGAGGGGATCATTCTGTCACGCCGCTAACAATACCTCACCGAAGCCAGGATCTGAGGAGAATTTAATTACCCTTTAATTTTGTAAATTGTTCTTTTTGGCATCTAATACAGAAGGACTATCAATCTTATCCCTTCTGAGTGCTTTATTGGGTGTGATATTTTGCAAAGAGCATTGTGGGAAGGGGGGGGAGCCAAGCTTCTATTCCCCTTGTTGCTTTTAATCTTGAGTTCAGCCTGTTGGAAAAGGTCATCTCTAGACTACAGGCGAAACTTCATGTCTTTTAAATAACTGTTACGTTGTAGGAAGGAAAGAGGCACGCTGTGGTCTCATTTATCTATGGAGGGCTTGAGCGCTTAATGCAAGGCCTGGAGCCTTCACGACCCCAGGACCAAGAATCCAGCATAGCTCTGAAGGCCATGATTGAAATTACATGGCTAAAGAGCAATTTTCTCTACTCAACAGGATCTTTTATCTTCTTGAGATCTTCTCCGTTGTTTTTTTTTAGTCTTAGAGAACGAACCTTCATCCTTTCTGCTGTTTCTTAGCCAACTTGGAGCCAGAAAGTACAATACTGTAGGCCGTTTTGAGCCTACAATAACTTAAGTGTAGCAGTCCAGTAGTGCAATTCAGCCGGTTCGATCTGGTTCAGGCGAACCGGTAGCAGCCGCAGCGGCGGGAGGCTCAGCCCATCCGCCCAGACCGTCATCACATCCCATTTTTGATGCTCTGCACATGTCCTCACACTCACATTTGCGAACTGGTAGCGAAGGTAAGTTGATTTCACTCAAAGAGTCATCTGCCAATCTTTTAAACTAGGAGTACCCAACCTCCCAGTCTTCAGCACAGTACTGGGCTCCCGTGGGAACCGGTCCGCAAAAATAATGGGTGAGGACGATTTTTCGGGCGCCGAACCGGTAGTAATGCCGGCAGTAACCCACCCCTGCTTGAAATCCCTTAACTCTTGTCTAGCACTAGCTTAGTTCAAGCTAGCACTTGAAGTTCACTTTGAAGTGCAGTTAGAACGTGGTGAGTGGCCCTGATTCTTTGGTCCTGTCGCTGGGTGAGATCATGGGTTCCTGGAGCTATGCCTTTAGGAGATGTCACAGTTAATTCCCTATGTCAGCTGTTGGAATTTGCAGAAGGAGACAGAGTCACAAGCAAGATAACAGTCCAGATTTTTTTTTAAAGAGAGATTTGGGTCCCTAATTTTCACGAACAGAAAGGAAGGGGCGTGATTGCATTTAAACTTGTAAGATTCTGCTACTATAGCCTTATAATAAAGGTAGCATTAACTTGTCTGCTTCGGAGAGTTGATAAGATACCTTCATTTTTACATCTTAAAAGGCTTCCTTTATTTTATCTCATTTATTGATTTTATCCTTTATTGTTTTACAAATAACTCAAAGTGGCGAACATATCAACACATCCTCCTCTTCCTCCTCCTCTTCCTCCTCCTCCTCCTCTTCCTCCTCCTCTTCCTCCTCCTCCTCCTCCTCCTCCTCCTCTTTTCCTCAAGATAACAAGCCTGGGAGGTGGCTAGGCTGAGAGAGAGAGAGAGTGATTGACCCAAAATTACCCAATCAGCTTTCATGGCTAAGGCGGGACTAGAAGTCATTGTCTTTTGGCGATTGGCCCAAAGTCACCCAGCTGTCTTTCGTGACTAAGCAATAGCAATAGCAATAGCAGTTAGACTTATATACCGCTTCATAGGGCTTTCAGCCCTCTCTAAGCGGTTTACAGAGTCAGCATATTGCCCCCAACAACAATCCGGGTCCTCATTTTACCCACCTCGGAAGGATGGAAGGCTGAGTCAACCCTGAGCCGGTGAGATTTGAACAGCTGAACTACAGAACTGCAGTCAGCTGAAGTAGCCTGCAGTGCTGCATTTAACCACTGCACCACCTCGGCTAAGATGGAACTAGAACTCACCATCTCCTGGTGATTGGTCCAAAGTCACCCAGCTGTCTTTCATGGCTAAGGCAGGACTAGAACTCACCGTCTCCTGCGGATTCGCCCAAAGTCACCCAGCTGCCTTTCGTGACTAAGGTGGAACTAGAACTCACTGTCTTTTGGTGATTGGCCAAAACTCACCCAGCTGTCTTTCACGGCTAAGGCAAAACTAAAACCCAGTTCAGAACAGAGGAAGCTTCTTGGATGAAAAGTGAAATGCACTCAAAAAAGTAGCACACCACAATTTCTCGCATTTACGACTGCCACAGCCTTCCCCATAATCATGGGCGCTTGGCAACCAGCATGTATTTGCCATAGTTGCAGCATCCTGGAATCACATGATCATCATTTGACCTCCTTCTGACAAGCAAAATCAACAGGGGGAAGCCAGATTTGCTTAATGACCACACTTAACTTCAGGGATTTGATTAACAACCGTGGCGGGGAAAAAAGTCGTAAAATTGGGCATGACTCATATGGGATTCGAACTCACAGTCTCCTCTTTTGTAACAATCATCTTAACACACCAGACCCATGGTGGTGAACTTATGGCACTCATGCCGGAAGCGACATGCAAAGCCACCTCTCCGGGCACACCAGCCGCCGCCCGTTGCTCTTCTGGGTCCTAGCGGGTCTTCGCCACACAGCAGCGCTGGAAGTAGAAAGAGCCACTCCCTGGTGTGCATGTGCTTGCTGGAAAGCTGAGCTTCCAGTTTTTGGCATGCACATACTGGCGTTTGCGTGCACCTGCATGTCGGAAGCCGGAAGCTCAGAACTGCCCTTCCGGTTTCCAGTACTCCCACGCCTGCGCACTGGGGAGCCTTATGTTCCAGTTTGCGGTGCTCCCTGGCGCACACGCTCCCATTTTGGTACTTGGTGCCGAAAAAGTTCGCCAACGCCGCACTAGACCAAACCTGCTCCTTCCTCTTTCCTTTACCAAAACAACGCGCTTGAGATGTACAAGGAATATTAAAGCAGTAGATATGGTGCATCGCCCGCACCGTTAATCTCTGGTGCCTTTAATGAAGATAATAATATCAATCCAATTAGACCTGTTGGCCTATAGAAATTGTTTTTTTTTTTTAAAGAAGGACAGCAAAAAAATAGCAATGATCCAGCGGTATTAATAGCAGGTATAATTTCATCAAGCAGGAATGAAACCCTGAAATTATCCCTTTCAAGCTGCGTATTAAGCCTTTTAACTCGTCGCATTTAATCGTATCTCACCTGTCTAGTCACTTCGGTTTCGACTTCCTTATATATGCCTGTTTTTAATAGCCAAACAAATTGGGTTCTGGGACAATACGGCTCTTCGTTATTACTAGGAGAAAATTGACATTTAAAGGATGGGGAAAAATACCCCTTTTGTTCGAGTTTGATCCTATTGGACAACAAGGTCTAGCTAAGCTAATCATGGCCAGTCGTTAAACAAACCATGCAGTCGTTAAACAAATCCGGCTGCCCTCCTTGTCTTTGCTTGTCAGAAACCAAACAGGAAGGTTGTAAATCAGGGGTGTCAAACTCAGGTCCCGAGGGCTGGATCCAGCCCACAGGATGCTTAGATCTGGCCAGTGTGTTCCTACTGGTTTAACAACCAGTTCGCTGAGCACGCACTCCCACATTACTGCTGGGGAGGAAAACGGCTGAGGCGTGGCGCTCTGCCCAGCTGATAGGCACTCTTCCAGCTGATAGTTGGAGTTTACTGATTCGTCTGAACCGGTAGAATCCCACCCCTAGATCTAGCCCACAGGGCCACCCTGGAAACTGTGAAGGAAAGGCCCATGATGCCTCCGTCAGGGAAAATGGAGCTTGCGGGGGCCATGGGCAGCCCTCCCAAGCTTCATTTTCCCTGGCGGAGGGTTGCAGGAGGCCGTCCCAGCTGAAAACTGAGCTCACAAGGGCTGCGGGTGGCCGTCCCAAGCTCCGTTTTCACTGGCAGAGGGCTGCAGGAGGCCATTGCAGGTGAAAACGGAGCTCCGGAACCTGCTTTTGCTGGCAGAGCGCTCAAGTCACCATAGACACCCCCGGCACAAGTGACATTGAGCTGGCCAGGCCCATCTTGGCCAAGCTCACCCTAGTCCCCCCTCCAAGGTCAAACACAACCCTGATGCAGCCCTCAATGAAATTGAGTTTGACACCCCTGTTGTAAACGATCACGTGACCTTGAGGACGTTGCGATCATCATAAATATAATATAATCATGATATGCTGGTTACCAAGCACTCAACTCTGATCATGTGACTGTGGGAATGCTGCAACTGTCATATATACAAGGACAGGGCATAAATTGCTTTTTTTTTACAATGCCGTTGAAACTTGGAGCAGTCCCTAGATCAATGCTTTTTGGTTGAGGACTGTAATGGTGATTATTTCGACCTGTCTCGCCAACAATCCTGAAATTCCTCCGTCGTTCCTCCAGTCCAGAGCTAACTTTTAGCTAGGTTCTGAGATTAGCCAAGATTAGCAATCCCGGATTAGAATTTACTCTGAAGGGGGCCACTGGGGATCCATACTTCTGCCCCATTTCAAGCCGTCCACCAATCCGGTTTTGAATTACCGCAGCCGTCTTGCTCGAGTATGACTCATGTGGGTTGGTAAAAGGGAGATTCCCTCATTTTCTAAATTTAGTAAATTTTTGAAGCATTTAATCAGCAGTACGGAATACTAGAGATGTCAAATATTAGACTGTGTAGGATGCCAAGTGGGAAGCGCTTACAAGAAGCACAGAAGTTGGAATCAAATTCAGTAGAGCAGGGGTGTCAAACTGAAGGCCCGGGGGGCTGATGTGGCCCGTGGGGTTAGATCTAGCCGATGGAACCACCTTCCAAACAGCAAATGACCAGCCTGCTGTGCTTCTGCCAATGAAATGGGCTCCTGAGCTTCGTTTTCGGCTGCCACTACCTCCTGCAACCTTCTGCCAGCGAAAACGGAGCTCGGGAAGGTTCCATGCGGCCCTTCTGAGCTCCATTTTCACTGGCAGAAGGTTGCAGGAGCCCATGGTAGCTGAAAACGGAACCTGGGAGCTTGTTTCACTGGCCACCACAGGTGCCACAGACACCCCCCCCCCCCGAAGGTCAAACACAACCCTGAGTCAGCCCTCAATGAAATCGAGTTTGACACCCCTGCAGTAGAGTGATGTTTTTTTCGAGCATGATTTACAAAGGTGTCAGGGGCAGAAAGACTAAATTTGCACCCTTTGGGGATTCTTTCCTTCCCCTGCTCCAAGAACCTTTCCTCGTTTTCATTGTTTCCCTTTAGATTTAGGAATACTTCTCTAACTCGTAGACATAGGCACAAACAACATACACAAACCAGTGGTGGGATTCATTTTTTTTTACTACTGGCTCTGTAGGTGTGGCTTGGTTGGCATGGTGGGGCTTGGTGGGCGTGGCAGGGGAAGGATACTGTAAAATCTTCATTCCTTCCCCACTCCACTCCTCAACCCAGTTGTCTGACTCTTTGACGTGCCTCAATTAGCAGACTTTGAAAGCAATGTTCTTCCAGCGTTCACTTCTTATTAGCCTTCAACGACTCCAGGAGGGGCAAAGGGGAAGAGAGTGACAAAGAGCAGCCAAAGGGACATGTCACCTACGATTTTATTGTCCATCCATGTGATGAAGGAATTGGCGTTCCTGTCACAGAGTCTTGTGGGCCATGTGTGGGCCTCCGCTCCTGGGTACAAAGACATCTGCATATTTCTATTTTTTCTTCCTCTATCCCAGTGATGGCTAACCTTTTTGTTGTTGTCTGCACCCAAAATGCCATGTGTGTGTCAGCCCTCATGCGCGGCCTGCCCCTTGCGCATGCATGTGCAACCCCCCATGTGCGCCCCATCCAGTGCATGCACATGCAACCCCCTCCCACGCTCCCCCACACCCTACACATGTCCCCCTCGCCCATTTTTGGCTTCCAGGTTAGTGCAGGGGGACTAGCCCCCCACATGCCCCGTTTTGGGCCTAGAAGTCCTCCCATACCAACTTCAAAGCCAAATCGGGGTGCAGGGATGCTGCGCAAAGCCTCAAAATTCATTTCATTCATTTCATTTTATTTGTCTTGTATGCCGCCCACTCCCGGAGGACTCCGGGCGGCTCACAACAGACAAGGGAAAGGGGATAAATAGACAAGACAACACTTTAAAAAAAGACGCAACATTCACAATTTCCATGGGGCTGGATGTTTCACAAGCCCCCCGGGCTGCTGGAGCAGCCAGGACTTGGTGGCTTTGCGGAAGGCCAAGAGGGTAGTAAGGGCCCGGTGTGTGCCCCACCATGCATTCGCCCTTCCCCCCCCCTGCATGTGTGGCAGAGACCCAAAGACTATCTGGCCGGCGGGAGGAGCGTGCCCACATGTACAATGGAGCTGGGCTGGTGCAATGGCTGGTGTGCCCGCAGAGAGAGCTCTGCGTACCACTGGTTTGCCATCACGGCTCTATCCCTTCCAACCCCTTCTTGCCTTCTTCTTCCTTTTGACCCAGATCAAGTGTACCCCCTTCCTTGTCCCAAAACAGTGATGGCGAACCTATTGCACACGGGCAACAGGTGGCACACAGGGCCCTCTCTGCGGGCACGCGAGCTGCCCCTGCAGCTCAGCTCCACTGTGCTGTGCGCGCACCGCCCACTACCCAACTGATTTTTAGGTCTTTGTCGCGCATGCATGGGGGGGCACATGTGGGAGATACTTGTTCCTGTGCAGGGGGCGGGGGATAATAAATCTCTAATGATTTAAGAGCCGAGGTGGCGCAGTGGGTAGAGTGCAGTACTGCAGGCCACTTCAGCTGACTGTTATCTGCAGTTTGGCGGTTCAAATCTCACCGGCTCAAGGTTGACTCAGCCTTCCATCCTTCCGAGGTGGGTAAAATGAGGACCCAGACTGTGGGGGCAATTTGCTGACTCTGTAAACCGCTTAGAGAGGGCTGAAAGCCCTTTGAAGCAGTATATAAGTCTAACTGCTATTGCTATGATTTATTTTCTGCAAGAGGGAGGGGTGCAAAACTGTGACTCGCCGTTTTTGAGCATTCCTGGTCCAAATAAGTGAGGTCAAGAAATTCTGTGCTTTTTTCTTCCTTTTGCATGGGGAGCAGTTCGTGTAAAGCTTTTAACCTCCCTCCCCAAATGGGGGCCGTGACCTGTCCATGTTTGCAATTGTCAGATGAATGACAATTGAGCCGCAGTTGCCCAAGAACAAATCAAAATGAAACCCAGACAGCTGTGAGAGAAGGAGATTGACTTATTCCCCAAAGCTAAGAGATTTTCCTGCAGGGAGAGCTACTGAGAAAATGAAGCACTAAAAGGGCTGCTTTATAGGAGCCTGATGGTGCAGTGGTTAGAATGCAGTATTGCAGGCTAATTCTGCCCGTAGTTCGATCCTGACGGAGCTCAACTTTGACTCAGACTTCCATCATTCTGAGGTTGGTAAAGTGAGGACCCAGATTTTGGGGGGCAATATTCTGACTTTGTAAACCGCTTAGAGAGGCCTGTATATTCCCTGGATTTCTTTAGTTAGTTTGTCCATTTCGGCATAATCCATAATCTTTCTTATTATTTCATCCTCGCTTGGAATTAATTTGTTTTTCCATTTCTGGGCAAATTTATATTTTTTTAAATATTTTATTAATATTTATAGGCCGCCCTTTTCCCCGCGGGGACTCAGGGCAGCTTACATAAAATAGGGAGGGGGGGTATAAACAATAAACATAAAACAATACATAAGAGCAAAATAGTACACAACATTCATTCTTCATTCAAAGGCAATCTTTGCCGCCGTAATTATATGTAATATTAAATGCTGGATTTCTTTTTTGTATTTCGCAGACATTATTCCTAATTAAAAAAAACTTCCATTCTATTTTAACCCCTGTTATTGCCTCCAGCCAATTTTTGATCCTTTTCCAAAAAATTTTAGCCTCCTCACAGGTCCACCATAAATGGTAATATGTTCCGTGTATTGATTCGCATTTCCAACATTTTGGGGAGGTATTCGTTAAGATTTTAGCTAACCTTGTTGGTGTCAGGTGCCATCTCAGAGCAATTTTTATTGACGGTGGATGCGCGCGTGCAGTGCATATGAAGTGCGTGCAGTGCGCATCAAGCACACATGCAGTGAACATCAAGCATGCCTGCACACATCGCGGCCATGAGCGAACTGGCAGTAACAACCCCTGCTGTGAAGGACACCTCAGAAGTGCTTCCCACAGCCCAAACATAGTCAGAGGTTTACCACCATGTTCTGTGCCAGATGCAGCTTTTGGAATTTGATAAGAGCAACCCCACGGAGAAGACATCAAGCACACCCATCTTTCTTAACCTGGTGCAATCCCGATGCGTTGAACTCCTGTATCCTTAAGCTACAGCCTACCTATGGTGTGTAGATCATTCTTAATTTTTTTTCTGATAATTAAGCCACGGTGCCGCAGTGGTTAGAGCGCAGTACTGCAGGCTACCTCTGCTGACTGCCGGCTGCCTGCAATTTGGCAGTTCGAATCTCAGCAGGCTCAAGGTTGACTCAGCCTTCCCTCCTTCCGAGGTGGGTAAAATGGGGACCCAAATTGTTGGGGGCAAGAAGATGACTCTGTAAACCGCTTAGAGAGGGCTGTGAAAGCACTGTGAAGTGATATATATAGTAAGTCTAAGTGTCCTTCCTTCCTTCCTTCCTTCCTCCCTCCCTCCCTCCCTCCTTCCCTTCCTTCCTTCTTCCTTCCTGTTAGAATGCAGTATTGCAGGCTAATTCTGCCCACTGCTAGCTGTTTGATTCTCTCTGGCTCAAGGTTGACTCAGCCTTCCATTCTTCCGAGGTGGGTAAAATGAGGACCCAGATTGTTGGGGGCAAGAGGCTGACTCTGTAAACCCCTTAGAGAGGGGCTGTAAAGCACTAAAAAGCAGTATATAAGTCTAAGTGCTACTGCTATGACTAGGTACCTTCTGAATACGTTCACATATTCCAGATCATATCAGAAACCTTTACATACAGACATTTCCATGATCTAAACATTCTAGAAGATATACCTATTTTTTTTTCTCCAAAAGTGGGCAAAGAGTTCACCATTATCTCACCTTTTAGATAATCAGACACTGGATGTGCTGTCATAAGATACAGGTACCCCTCAACTTACAACAGTTCATTTCGTGACTGTCCAAGTTGCAACTTTGGGGGAAAAAAGTAACTTATGACCATTTTTTCACGCTTACGACCATTGTGGCGTCTCCACGATCATGGGAATCAAACTTTGGACCTTGGCAACTGACTCATATTCATGACTCCCGTTAGTGTCTCCTTTTGAGACCGCCTGACAAGCAAAGTGGACAGGGAAGCCGGTTTCACTTAACGACCATTGTTACTAACTTAACAACTCCAGTGATTCACTGAACAACTATGGCAAGGAAGCTCGTAAAACGGGGCAAAACTCACTTAGCAAATGTTATTGCTTCGATATTGACAATCTGCTTGTACAGCAATCACAAAGCTTTCGAGTGAGTAGAAAGAAAAGATATTTAACCTGCCAATCTTAGATCTGCTTTCTTTGAAAGTTTGGAATCAATGAGTTGTGGTTTAAGCATCATTGTCCTAATGAGAGTTCTGTTATCGGATGACATTGTTTAATTCTGGGAAAAGATATCACAATTAGAGAGAGAGAGAGAGAGAGACATAGATGCATGTTCTAATTTCTCTAGATTCGATAGGCCATTCTGTCAATATTACCACCCATCAATCAGGTTACATTTGGAAACCTTTTATGCCTATAATTTTCGACATCTGCCTTTATTTTTTCATTTGCATGAATTGTGGTTGGCATGATTGTGTACTTTTTTTGGCATGATGGTTACATTGTGTTGAATTCAAGTGTTTACAGTCATAATGGGGGCGTCCGTACAATAGTGGCCAAAATTGTGGAAAACTCCCCCCCCCTTTTTTTTTTTGAAAAGTGTACAGTATTTTTTGAGGTTTGATGGGTAATAACTCCACTTTTGGGGGGAGTAGTACAATAAAATTATATATCAATGGAAAGATAATTTAATCAAGAATGTAATGCAATAACTTTTATGAAGGATTTTCTATTGGAATAGCAGTTATAAAGAAGAAAAGTGAAACACGTAGAAAAAACGAGATATACAAAAATTATCAGCATGTTAGTTAATACTTAGTTGGGTAACCTTTAGCATGAATTACGACTTTACAAAGTCTTCCCATAGAGTGAACCAAATCTTTTAGTTCTGCAGCCATTATAATGTGAAACCAAGATTGAATGCTTTCTTCTATTAACTGGGTTTTATTGCTGGCTCTATTTGGGTATAACTTTTCATAGAATACAGATAATTGAACAAACTTTGTTGCATTCCACTCACGATTAAATCATCTTTCCATTGACATATAATTTTATGGTACTACTGCAAAGCAAAGTGGTGTTGTTAGCCATGAAACCTCAAAAATACACTTTTCCCCAAAGGTTTCCACAATTTTGACCACTACTGTAGGTTTTTATGTCTATAATTTTTCTCCTTTTGTTTTTGCTTTTGTTACTAAATTTTAAATATCCTTGGAGCGTAAAAGTGGCATGAAACTTTGGTGACCAAAATACGCACATGCACGCACGTTTTGGAAGCAGGAATGGATGCTTTCAGGTTTTTAAACAGCCTGTAAATCTATTAGGACTGTGAAACGATGAAAAAAAATTAATAGAGAGGAACAAAGAGAGGAAAGCAGATGGATGTGTGATGATGAATATGTATAGGTTTCTATTATTTGTGTGCTAGCTCCTTGTAAGATTCAAGGTAGCTCATTGCATTTTTTAAGTAAAAAATTATGCCAACATCAAAGCACACAAATATAGATTATGACTATATATACCATATCCAACAATAAAATACAGCAGTAAAAAAAAGGAAAAGGCTGCAGCTTTCAGATGTAGCTGAATAAGAATTCATAGCTAATGGTCCTGGATGATACGAATTTGACCATATTTGAAGGACAACCCATCTCCTCATCTTCTGGTTGAGACACAACTTCTTCGGGGATTTTAAAATGCATCCTTGTAAGTTGCATTAATATGCCCAATAACACACATGGATCGATGCTTCTGCAAAACCATTCTGAGCTCAAGTTGCATCGGTTTAATTTTTATATATATTTTAGGCAACCTGGAAATAAACCTCAATGTACCTCAATATATTGGGTCCCCCAATAAAGGGACGCAGGTGGCTCAGTGGCTAAGACGCTGAGCTTGTCGATCAGAAGGTCGGCAGTTCAGCGGTTCGAATCCCTAGCGCCACGTAACGGAGTGAGACCCTGTTACTTGTCCCAGCTTCTGCCAACTTAGCCATTCGAAAGCCCGTTAAAAATACAAGTAGAAAAATAGGGACCACTTTGATGGGAAGGTAACAGCACCTTCGGCATTGAGTCATGCCAGCCACATGACCATGAAGACGTCTTCGGTCAGTGCTGGCTCTTTGGCTTAGAAATGGAGATGAGCACCAGCCTTAGAGCCGGAAACAGCTAGTGTGCATGTCAGTGGTAGGATTCAAATAATTTAACAATCGGTTCTCTGCCCTAATAGCCAGCTGCGTAGGCGTGGCTCAGTGGTCATGTGACCGTGTGGCCAACTTAACATCACTCCGGTGAACGGGCGCTTTGCCTTAGCTGTTACAATGTAATCAGGGTCAACCGGAGAGGCAGTTTCTGTAAGCAGGGCAATAAAGATGAGGCTAGAAACAACACCAGAATGTTTACTTCCTGCCTTCCTTACAGGATTAACCTTTTAAAGTGGGGGAAAAAACAAAAGGAGATTTCTTCCAGCAACCGGTTCTCCAAACTGCTTAGAAAGTTAACAACCGGTTCTCCCAAATAGGTGCGAACCGGCTGAATCCCACCACTGACATATGTGCTGGGGAACCTTTACCTTTACCTTATACCTCAATCAGAGGTGGTATTCAGTCGGTTTGGACTGGTTCATCCAAACCAGTAGTGGAAATCACTGGTGGGCGATTTCCTAAGGACAAATTTCCTGACAATTAGAACAATTAATCAGTGGAACAACGTTGCCTCCAGAAGTTGTGAATGCTCCAACACTGGAAGTTTTTAAGAAGATGTTGGATTGTCTGAAGTGGTGTAGGCTTTCCTGCCTAAGCAGGGAGTTGGACTAGACCTCCAAGGTCCTTTCCAACTCTGTTATTCTATTCTACTCGAAAAGAAATTGGACACGGTCACCACGGTTGTTTCCCCACTTTTACCAGCCTAGTTGTTCTGTCAGCATGAGTGTGACAACAATTAGACGTCCTTGTTTTTTTGTTTTTTTTTTCGGCCATGCCTCTTTTCCTTCACAGTCATTCAATGACAAGCGTAAAAAGAACCTCATCTTTTCACGAAAGTTCCCATTCTACAAGAGCAAGGAGATCTGTGAGCAGGACTCCAGTGACCCGGAACGTAAGTAAAATGTTTGAGAGACAAACGTCACAGCGAAATACCTGGGTGAACATGCACGGCACCTCATACACCTAGGCAAGCCTTAAGTCAGGTTCAGGACAGGTGAGGCCTTACTACTATGATCAATGTATATAAACAGTCTGGATTCCCTCCGGGGTGGGAAGCAAAAGTATCTGTCACTCCTGCTTGAAATGGTCCAAACATCGGCCTCCGTTGAAATGGTCCAAACATTGGCCTCCGTTCCTTCACTTGGTCCATCTCAAATTTGGGTTAAGGAGAAAGCCACATCTTTCTTAAAAAAAACCGTTTTGGGGACTGGCGTTTCGTAACTGTCTCCATCCTAGCTAGTTATGTAGGTAGTCCTCGACTTACCACTGTCTATTTAGCGGCCATTCAAAGACGCAACGGCACTGAAATAGGTCCTTGGTATTTGTTCTGACCGAGGCTTCCCAAAAGCACAAAGCCGACTCCTCGTCCCGATAAAATCGCTTTTATTTAAAGTGAATTCCCCTCCAGCAAAGTCCTGGCCAACCGTCTTTCATGAGAGTTCACAACTACAGACCTTTATCAGGCTTGGAGAGCTGCCAAGCCGATATCTTCCAAACGCCACGCTGTAGCAGCAATTACTTGGCAAGAAGTCAGGAACAGATCTTCACCCTAATGAATTGAACTAATGGTCCCCTGCAAACTCCACTCCCCTTTCGCTCCTCTTTATTCCCTATGGGAGGGGCCATTCACCCGTGGCTTTGCTCCAAAGTTGATCCTTGTTCCTCAGCTGTTCCCTTCTCCTGGAAGCTCTGTGCATGCGCATATCGGGAACAGGCTCCAGCTGTTCTTCTGCCTCACTGATGTCCGACTCCGAAGGCAGATGATAACTGTCGGGCGGCCCTGGCCCTATCTCTGTCTCCAATGCAGAGCCTTCCCAAGACTCCAGGACTAGCCCATGTTCCTCTCCAACTTCCTCACCGTGCGAATCTACTGCCATATCTGCTGGCAGGCCACAACAGTATTCTCTGACTTTGGTTGTTTTCCCTAGAACTGATGATGTTACCTAGTCTGGTTCATGAAACGTCTGCAAAAAGGCAACCAAACTCAGAGAGGCACCAAGGACCCCTCATATCAACCCTGAGCTACAAATATTCTCCTCTATTGGTACAGAAAAAGGTGAGCTGCCTAGTGGCCTAGAGGTGGCGCTCTCGCCTCACAGTCAGGAGGCTGGTGAGTTCGATCCTAGGTAGTAGCAGATATTTCTCTCTCTTGGGAGCAGAGAGAAGATATCTGCTGTGAACACTGTGTAGGCATCAGGGAGGGCATCCGGCTAGTAAACGCTCAGCTTCAATTGCCCCAACTCCACCCCAAATGTAGGGATTACAGGGTCGTTAAAAGGGAAAAAAATGCTGGAAAAGATGAGTTATGACCTATGCTCACACTTATGACTATTGAAGCATCCCCATGATCACATGATCAAAACCTGGGGATAGCAGAATGTATTTTTAACTGTTGCAGTGTCCCGGGGTTACATGATGGCCATTGGCAATGTTCCCAGCCATCTCCCATGGCGGAAGCCAGGTTCACTTAACAACTACCCGAGTCTTTTAACTATTAGCTTCACGGCCATGGCAAAAAAAAAAGGCTGTAAAATTGGGTATGATTCACTTAACAACCATCTTGTGCTCAGCAGCGGAAATTCTGGTCTCAATTCTGGTCATATATTGAGGACTACCTGTACTCTTTAGTGAATTGTGCCCACGAGTTCCCACTCAAACATTTATAGCTTCGATTCATTAGCTTGACACTTCTGTCCATTGAACTGGAAGGCTCTTGATAATGAGATGGTTTGGACTAGTTCCCAGCTATTTAGGGGGAGAAAAGGAAGGGGGAGAGTGTCTTATCTGTGAAAATCAGATATCTGATTTTCCCACTTTGTCGCTTCACAGAATGCAGCCAAAGTGGAAAATCGAGATGCGAGCTATTTCTAAGCCATACAGTATAAGAGAGAGAGAAAGAGAGAGGGGGAGGGAGGGAGGGAGAGAGAGAGAGAGAGACAGACAGACAGAGAGAGAGAAACAGAGACAGAGAGACAGACATAGAGAGAAAGAGAGAGAGACAGATAAAGAGAAACAGAGAGAGTGGGAGGGAGGGAGAGAGGGAGAGACACAGAGAAAGAGAGAGGGAGAGAGAGAGGGAGAGAGAGAGGGAGGGAGAGAAAGAGAGATAATGAGTCTCCACTGGATTTAATACCTATTATTGCACATTTAGGGTGAGTGGTGCAGTGGCCTAGAGGTGGCGCTCTCGCCTCACAATCAGAAGGCCGTGAGTTCAGTCCTAAGTAGAGGCAGATTTTTCTCTCTCTGGACACAGTGAGAATATATCTGCTGAACAAAACTCCGTGTTGGCAACACGAAAGGCATCCGGCCATTAAAACACTCTGCTAGCTCCATTCAGTTGCCCAGACTCCACCTCGCAAGGGATTATGGGGTCGTTAAAAAAGGATGATGAAGATTGGGCCTTTTAGGGGCATTTAGGGAGTGTGATGGCTCCGCAATTAAAGACGTAGAAAGATGACAGCTCGCCCGGGTTCAAGACCCAAGCGCTGTGTGGTGGGGTGAGTTCTCGTTCCTAGCTCCAGCTCCTGCCCTTTTTTCAGTGCCGTTGTAACTTCAGTCACTAAACAAATGGTTGTAAGTCAAGGACTGCCTGCATTTTTTTTCCCTAAAGAGAGTCTTCTGCTCTCTCTCACTTTAACCACATCTCTTCAGCTTCCATGAAAGTCTTTAAATCGGGAGATTAAGCTTTTATTTTGCTCAAAACGCGGGAATCCAGATTGGATTATCTGCATGGTCTGTCATGGTAGTATCCATTTCAACTGCACTGACTGTTCCTTCCTTTTCTGCGGGTGTTTTTTCCTTTCATTGCTCTCTCCGGGGACTGCCGTGCAGGATTTCCCCGGATTAGGGGACGACGGCTATGGGACAAAGACTCTGAGTAAGTTCCCAGGAATGGTCACTTATAACCCTTTCTTTGGAAATAACTTTTTCATTTCATTTCTTTTTTTCCCCCCTTACTTTTAAAGTTTGGCTTCCCTCACCCCTCCCTAAAGAACCTTCTCCCCCTCCTTCTAAGCATGCACAAGATTAGATTTTACTTTTGGTCCCCAGCTGTGAATGCACTTGGGGGGACAAAAGAGGGTTTTTCATCGTATTTTATGTTCTGCATGACAACATTAATAGCATACAGTCTATGCAATGGGTATGTTGATCTTTGATGATAACAACATTGTTTCCAGTATAATGCATATTGAACCTTTTGTGACCATGGATTTCTTTAAAAAGAAGGTGCTTTTTTTTAGAACACGCTTAGAATTCTTGAAAAGTTGAAAAACAGATCCCCAGTCAAAAATTGATCATGATGATGAAGAAGAAGCTACCCAAAAGGTGACTTATCCAAGATGGACAATAGGGAGTAAGGTTGATGATGAAGAAACTGCCCAAAAGATTATTTATATAAGATGGACAGTAGGGATTAATTTGATGTTGAAGAAGCTGCCCCAAAGATGATTGATTCAAGATGGACAGTAGGGTATAAGGTTGATATTGAAGAAGCTGCTCACAAGATGACTTATCCAACATCGACAATGGTGAATAAGGTTGATGTTGAAGAAGCTTCCCAAAGGATGATTTATATCTAAGATGGACAGTAGAGAGTAAAGTTCATGATGAAGAAGCTGCCCAAAAGATGACTTATATCAAAGATGGACAGTAGGGAATAAGGTTCATGATGAAGAAGCTGCGTAAAATATGACATCCAAAATAGACAGTAGAGAGCAAGGTTCATGATGAAGTAGCTGCACAAAATATGACTTATGCAAGATAGACAGTAGGGAATAAGGTTCATGATGAAGCTGCCCAAAAGATGACTTATCCAAAATGGACAGTTGGGACTAAGTTTGATGTTGAAGAAGCTGCCCCCAAGATGATTTGTCCAAGACGGACAGTAGGGTGTAAGGTTGATGTTGAAGAAGCTGCCCCCAAGATGATTTATCCAAGACGGACAGTAGGGCGTAAGGTTGATATTGAAGAAGCTGCCCAAAAGATGACGTATTCTGATATTAGAGTGTAAGGTTGATGATGAAGAAACTACCCAAAAGATGAGTTATCCAAGATGGACAGTAGGGCGTAAGGTTGATATTGAAGAAGCTGCCCAAAAGATGACGTATCTGATACTAGAGTATAAGGTTGATGATGAAGAAACTACCCAAAAGATGAGTTATCCAAGATGGATGGTAGGATGTAAAGTAAATATTGTGCCTTTTTAATATTTCCTAAAATATTTTATTCTTCTAGGAGAGGGGTGGGTGATAACTTTCTAAATACCACAGCAGAAGTGGGTTCCTACCAATTCACACCAGTTTGGTAGAACCGGTTCGTCAAATCTACTGAACCGGTTAGAAGAGGTTCCACCAGAAAGCAGGCTACACCTACAGAAGAGGTTCCAAAAATTTTGGAAACCCACCACTGATACATACACACACACACACACACACACACAAGCAGATAGGCAGACTCACACAGAGAGAGAAAGAGGAAGAAGGAAGGAAGGAAGGAAGGAAGGAAGGAAGGAAGGAAGGAAGGAAGGAAGGAAGGAAGGAAGGAAGGAAGGAAGGAAAAAAGAAAGAAAAAGTGAGAGAGAGATGAAAGAAAAAAAGGAAAAAGGGACAGAGAGACAAAAGGAAGGAAAGAGAGAGAGAGACACACACACACAGAGAGAGAGAGAGAGAGAGAGAGAGAGAGAGAGAGAAAACACATGGCCAGCAAGCCACTCCCACCAGGTCACATGGCCGACAAGCCACTCCCACAAAGGAGGCCACTCCCACAGAGTAGTTTCGAAAAATTTTTGAAACCCACCACCGTACCACAGTTACAGTTCTTTAAAAAAAAATCTTTAGATAAATCAGTTCAGAAATACATTATTAATTCTTGGCAAGAAATCTTGGCTTCTAGAGTACTGATTTTTCAAACTGTGCCATAGTTCCAAACGAGTTCAGGCAAACAAGCTCTCTTGTCAGTAGCAATTTCACGTTGTTGCAAAGGGCAACCAGGGATAAACGCGGATCGTATTTAAAGGAAGCTTCTCAAAGCGGCTCCCTTGCAAATGTCCTAGAACACAACGGGTGTCATTCCCATCCATCACAGCATCGCTGGAGGTGCAGGATAAGAGCCGCAACCTTTACACAGCTGAAAGGTATCGCGTCCAGCATGACAGTTTCATTCAACATCTGCTCAAAATTCTGAAGAAACAATGCCCTCTAGAGCAAGGGTCTCCAACCTTGGCAACTTTAAAACTTGTGGACTTCCAACTCCCAGAATTCCCAGAAACATGGAGGCTGATTGGAAAGATGGTTTATTGATGGAGAGGACCACGTGGCTTTGAGGTCCTAGTGCAGCTGAACACATGGAGTGGAGAGTGAGAGGTACTGTATTTATACTGTCTCTTGGGCTTTGAACTTGAGCTTCCTGTTCCCTGTGGCAAGGGCATGTATTCTATTAGTTGCTGTCAGACTCCCATGGGACTATGCAGGGGTCATAACTGGTTTTCTCTGGGAGTTGACTTCCACAGTCTTAAAATTGCCAAGGTTGGAGACCCCTGCTCTAGAACCTACCTCTGGTTCTACAGGGCAGTATAGATTATCTTCTGCAGACACGGGGGGGGGGGGTTCAAGAGAACCTCCAAAACAAGCATTAACTTGAATACACTTTCATGCTAGTTCAGCGATATGTGGAGAAAGCACCAATGGAAAAAATTGCAGATATACATTTAAGAGAATCCATATTTTGGTCTGTTTCAGGGGTGTCAAACTCAATTTTATTGAGGGCCACATCAGGGTTGTGTTTGACCTTGGGGGGCCGGGGTGAGTGTGGCCAGGGTAGGCATGGCCAGCTCGACGTCACGTGTGTTGGAGGGCCCTGTGGTGTCCCAAGCATTCTGACAGCAAAAATGGGCTCCCAAACTCTGTTTCGGTTGCGACAGCCTCCTGCAACCCTCTGCCAGCAAAAATGAAGCTCAGGAGGGCCACAAGTGGCCTTCCCAAGCTCCATTTTCACTGGCAGAGGCACTGCGGGCTGGTTCTTTGCTGTTTCCAGGGCGACCCTGCGGGCCAGATCTGCCACGGGCCAAATCCGGCCCACGGGCCTTGAGTTTAACACCCCTGGTCTATTTCATAGAGTATGGAAGAGACCTTAGAAGTCTTCTAGTTCTGTGCAGAGCAGAGATCTTCAAAACATTCCACACAAATTGTGCTCAGCGCCTCCAACGATGGAGCGTTCATGACTCCAGGGGGCAGACTGCTTCACTACTTCATGGATCTCACCATCAAGAAGTTCCTCCTTGTTTTCAGTTTGAATCTCTGTCGGCATTCCCCCTCGTGGGTTTTCTCCTACCATCAAGCACGATAGAGAATAAATTCCCAACTTTTCTCCATGATGACGGTCCTTCAAGTAGAACGTAGCGTGACCCATCAAAACCGCGGTCCACTAAAGCGCGCCCGATTAAAGCGTGTACCTGACGTCATCAGCAGCGCGACAAATACGACCGCGGGGAAAAAAGGGTGCTTTAAAAAGCGCTTTTAAAGCAAGCCGATTCACATAAAGGTAAGGGTTAGGTTTAGAGTTAGGTTAAGGGTTAGGGTTAGGTTTAGGGTTACGTTAAGCGTTAGGGTTAGGTTTAGGGTTAGGTTAAGGGTTAGCGTTAGGTTAAGGGTTAGGTATAGGGTTAGGTTAAGGGTTAGGCTTAGGGTTAGGTTTAGGGTTAGGTTTGGGGGGGTTAGGTTTAGATTTACCCTTTAATTTTAAGTTTACCGCTCACAGCGTGCTGTTTTCGTCGCGCTGTGATGATGTCACGTACGCGCTTTCGTCAAGCGCGCTTTAGTCTACCATGGTTTTGTGGTGGAACCGAACGTAGAACATGGAATAATAAGGTTGGAAGTGGTCTCGGAGATGATCTAATCCAAACCCCCTACCCTGCTCAAGCCTTATAATATCTCAGACAAATGGTTGTCCCAAACTTTTCTTGAAAACCTCTAGTGATGGAGCACCTACAACAACAAGAGGCAAGCTACTCCATGGATTAATTCGTCTCACTGTCAGGAAATTTCTGCATAGTTCTAGGTTGTATCTCTCTTGAGTGATCTTCCACCCATTACTTCTTCTCCTGCCCTCGAGTGCTTTGGAGAATAGGTTGACCCCCTCTTCTTTGTGGTAGCCCCACAAGTACTGGAAGAGTGCTATCACATCACCCCCTAGTCCTCCTCTTTGTTAGACTAGACTGGGGGTTGTCAACCTTAAACACTCAAAGAGCCACAGAGGTCCTAACCAGAAGCCCCCTGTTCAATGCTGGAACCGACCGGAAGTCCGGTTCCCTCATCATAGAGTCTCCTCTTAGCGCGGCATCCTTTTTCCTCTGCTGATAGAAGTCTGGTTCCTCCACTATAGAGTCTCCTCCTAGCGCGGCATCCTTTTTCCTCTCCTGACCGGAAGTCCCACCATAGAGTCTCCTCCTAGCGCCCTTTTTCCTCTACCTGTCCTAACCGAAAGCCCTATCACTTGTGGAGCCGACTGGCGACAGGGACAGCAGAGGGATGAACGAGCCACATGCGGCTCCAGAGCTGCAGGTTGTTGACCCATGGACTAGACATGCTTAGGTCCCTCAATCATTCATTATACAGCTTAGCCTCTAGTCTAGGCCCTTCATCGTCTCTGTTGCTCTTCTCTGCACTCTTTCTAGGGTCTCAGCATCTTTTTTGTGTCATGGTGGCCAAAACTGGATGCAGCATTCCAAGTGTGGATCTCGCCACACTTGACAAAATTGGTACTATCCCTTCACGGTCTGCTACCTTGTGAGTCTCCTTAACCGTCTTTTCTTTAGGCTTCTGTATCCCTCTATATTAGTGAATTTCCCTTAAACTCAAATAAATCTGCAATATAAGAGTCCCCCTGGATGTTACAGTAACAGTGAAAGGGTTGGAAGGGACCTCGGAGGTCTTCTAGTCCAACCTCCTTGCTCACACAGGAGACCTCTACTATTACTAACAAATGAATCTCTGGACTCTTCTTAAAAGCCCCCAGAGATGAGGCACCCACAACTTCCAAAGACAATTTGTTCTACTGGTTGATTCTCCTTAGTTCTAAGTTGCTTCTCTCCTTGATTGGTTTCCACCCATTGCTTCTTGTCCTGTCGTCAGGTGCTTTGGAGAATAGTTTGACTCCCTCTTCCTTGTGCCAGCCCTTCAAGTATTGGAATATTCCTATCCTGTCACCCTTCTTTTCATAGACTGGACATACCCAATTCCTGCAATCGTTCTTCATATGTTATGGCTTCTAGGCCCTTTCGGACTCTTCTTTGAACTCTTTCCCAAGATCTCAACCTCTTTTTCGTAGTGGGGTGATCAAAACTGGATGCAGCATTCTAAGTGTGGTCTCATTAGGGCTTTACAAAGTGGTACTAAAAGTTCGTGTGACCTTCATTTTGTCCCTCCCTTAAGGCAACCTAGTATTGCTTTGGTTGCTGTTATTTTGTTGTTTTGTTTTTTGTTTTGAGTGGTGCGGTGGCCTAGAGGTGGAGCTCTCGCCTCACAATCCGGAGGCTGTGAGTTCAAGCCTAGGTAGATGCAGAGTTTTTTTCTCTCTCTCTCTCTCTCTGGGCACGATGAGAATACTGTATTTTTCGGACTATAAGACGCACCTGAGTATAAGACGCACCATGATTTTGAAGAGGTAATTTTTTTTAAAAAAAAAAGTTTTTGCACTCTGCAGGCCTCCCAAACCCTCTGCACACCTCATTTTTTTGCAAAAAGAAAAAAGAAAAAAGAAAGAAAGAAAGAAAGAAAGAAAGAAAGAAAGAGGGGCATGCAGAGCTTTGGAAGACTCTTAGAGTGCTCCTGGGGGCTGGGGGGCCAAAAAAGAGCAAAAACAGCCAGTTTTACACAAAAATGGGTCATTTTTGCAAACAAAAAGGGCATACAGTGGGTTTGGGAGGCTTATAGAGTGCTCCTGGGAGCTGGGGGGGGGGAAGCCTCCCAAACCCTCTGCATGTCCATTTTTGCAAAGGGGGCGGTGTATCAGTAGGCCAAAAATGCTGTATTCAGTTTATAAAATGCACCCAGATTTTCACCCTCTTTTGGGGGGGGGGAAGATGCGTCTTATACTCCGAAAAATATGGTATATCTGCTGAGCAAAACTCTGCATTGGCAACAGGAAGGGCATCCAGCCAGTAAATACTCAGCTCCATTCAGTTGCCCAGTCTCCTCCCTGCAAGGGATTATGGGGTCATTAAAAGAACATGAGGAGAAGGAGGTTTGCCTTGGCTTTTTTGGCTGTTCAGCCAGTCAACCAATCAGCCATTTCCCACCAGTCAGTCAACCACGACCCGTGTCTGCTATTCTACTCTATTTCTTCTACCAGAAAACATTTCGTGTTTTTGGCAATAAGCCTGTTCAGTCATCACTAGGCTGCTTTAATCATCCTTTCCCCCTAGAGTTCCTTCCCATTAAAGATTTGACAAATGTCCAGCAGCTTTGGTGCTTCGAGCTTTCCCTTTTCGCAAGGAATAGTATTTCAGCTGTAAGCATTGGCACACACCCTAAGCCATGATAGTTTCCTGTCCAAGAATAGATGCAAACCAACCCAAGTAGAGCTGATTTTCAGCCTTCTGGAGGGCCAGGGGAAGCCATTTTCACCCTCCCCAAGCTTCAGGACCTGGGTACTTGAGAGACCGCCTGCTGCCAATTACCTCCCAAAGACCCATTAGATCGCACAGGATCGGCCTCCTCCGGGTTCCATCCACCAGCCAATGCCATCTGGCTACGACCCGGGGGAGGGCCTTCTCTGTTGCAGCTCCGGCCCTTTGAAACGAACTCCCCGCGGAGATTCGGACCCTCACCTCTCTCCCTGCTTTCCGAAAAGCCGTTAAAACCTGGCTATGTCGGCAGGCCTGGGGTTGATGAACTCCCTTCCCCTCTCGACAGGTGTGGTTGTTGGTCATTTTAAATGTCTATTTTGTACTTGTATGTTTCCCCTTCCCGTTTAAGTTGTTCGCCGCCCTGAGTCCCTTTTAGGGAATAGGGCGGCATATAAATAAAATAAAACTTAAACTTCAGGAAAACCTCCGGAGCCTAGAAAGGGTGTTCCCGAACTTCCGGTTGGGCCTTCGGGTCTGTTTCTCACCCTCTTTAGGCTCCGGAGGCTTTCCTGAAGCCTGGGGAGGGCGAAAAACGGGCCAATGGGAAAACCATTGGGAGCCGAGGTGGCGCAGTGGTTAGGGTAATAGCAATAGCAATAGCAGTTAGACTTATATACCGCTTCATAGGGCTTTCAGCCCTCTCTAAGCGGTTTACAGAGTCAGCATATTGCCCCCAACAACAATCCGGGTCCTCATTTTACCCACCTCGGAAGGATGGAAGGCTGAGTCAACCCTGAGCCGGTGAGATTTGAACAGCCGAACTGCAGAACTACAGTCAGCTGAAATAGCCTGCAGTGCTGCATTTAACCACTGCGCCACCTCGGCTCTAGGCTAGGGTGCCATAAGAGCCGAGGTGGCACAGTGGTTAGGATGCAGTGCTGCAGGCCACTTCAGCTGACTGTTATCTGCAGTTCAACGGTTCTAATCTCACCGGCTCAAGGTTGACTCAGCTTTCCATCCTTCCAAGGTGGGTGAAATGAGGACCCAGACTATGGGGGCAATGTGCTGACTCTGTAAACCACTTAGAGAGGGCTGAAAGCCTTATGAAGCGGTATATAAGTCTAACTGCTATTGCTATTGCTAGAGAGGGCGAAAAAACAGGCCCAAAGGCCCAACTGGAAGTTCATTCCTAAACTTCCGGTTAGCCCATTAGGCCTGTTTTTCACCCTTCCCAGGCTCCAGGCTCCCAAGCTTTCCTGAAGCCTAGGGGGGGCTGGGGGAGGCCATTTTCACCCTCCCCAGACTTCAGGAAAGCCTCCGGAGCCTGTGGAAGGTGAAAATTCCCCTCCCAGCTGCGCGGGGGGGTTGCTCGCACATGTGTGGTGGTGGGAATCACTTGCGTATGCACAGGTGGGGGGGTCTCTCACGCATACGCAGTGAGGGGGCGTTCGCGCCTGCGCAGATGGGCGTGCATTCTAAGCCATCCCCTTAGAAAAAGGTGAGCCATCACTGAAATAGGTAGAACAATGTCAAGTAGTCCTCGGCTTACAGTGATTCATTTAGTGGCCATTGGATGTTACAATGGCACTGAAAAAAAAGTGCTTATGACCATTTTTCACTGTTGAGCATCCCCACGGGCCCGTGGTCAAAATTCGGGCCCTTGGCACCTGACTCGTATTTATGACGGTTGCTGTGTCCCGGGGTCACGTGATGATCCCCTTTTGCAACCTTCTGTTGAGGGAAGTGAATGGGGAAGCCAGAATCACTTAACAACCTTGTTACTAGCTAAACAACGGCAGGGATTCACTTAACAACGGTGGCGGGAAAGGTCATAAAACGGGGCAAAACTCACTTAACAAATGTTTCAGCAAAGGGTGAATGTTGGGCTCGATTGGGATAGCAGATCAAGAATTACCTGCTTAAACAGCAACACAAACTTGCAAGAAAGGGGGGAAATTGGCGCTTAGCCGCAATTTTGAGCGCGATTGTGGTCGTAAATGCAGGACTACCTGCGAAGCCTACAGGACTAAATGAACGATTGTGAGAACAAGAAAAACCCCTTGTACTTTCCAATTTAAACCTCAGTGGGAGATCGCCAGGGCTAAGCCTGTTTCCACATGCCAGGTTTTCATCTGGCCACCTACCTGGGAATTTAAAGCTGACGGAATGGAAATGTGAGAATAATTTCCATATGTAATTTCCATGAGTCTGTAAAATAGAACATTTTTGCCTCTTGATTGCTAACAGTCACCCTGGAAAACGCAATCTAGTATAAGCCGAGGTGGCACAGTGGTTAGAGTGCTGTACTGCAGGCCACTTCAGCTGACTGTTATCTGCAGTTTGGCTGTTCAAATCTCACCGGCTCAAGGTTGACTCAGCCTTCCATCCTTCCGGGGTGGGTGAAATGAGGACCCAGACTGTGGGGGGCGATATGCTGACTCTGTAAACCGCTTAGAGAGGGCTGAAAGCCCTATGAAGCGGTATATAAGTCTAACTGCTATTGCTATTGCTATCCCTACCAGGGGCGGGGTTCAAAAATTTTAGCAACTCGTTCTCTGCCCGTTGCCGGATGGGTGCGGCCTGCTCAGCCTCCTGCATCACCAGGGGGGAATGTTTTCACCCTCCCCATGCTCTGGGGGTTTTCCTCGAGCCTCCAGGAGGGTGAAAACGGCCTCCCCCAGGCTCCAGAGGCAGGAAACGAGCCCGTTTCTGGACTTCCAGAACTTCTGGGAGATCTGTTTTTTGCCTCTGCCCGGGCCCTGTACTTACCTGCCATCCAAATCGGGCTGCGTGGAGACTCCGGGGAGGGGAGGGGCCAGCTAGTCCTTGCACCTACTGTTTCGGGGAACCAGATATAAAATTAGCATCCAGTTCGTCCGAACCGGCTGAATCCCACCCCTGATTCCTACTGATTTAATAGAACCCAGTCTGTGATTCACCATGAAATATCGTGACCCGTCAAAACCGCGGTCCACTAAAGCGCGCCCGATCAAAGCGCGTACGTGACGTCATCAGCAGCGCAACAAATAAAATTAAAAATAAATTAAATTAAAATTAAATTAAAGCAAGCCGATTCACATAAAGGTAAGGGTTAGGGTTAGGGTTAGGGTTAGGTTAAGGGTTAGGGTTAGGGTTAGGGTTACGTTAAGCGTTAGGGTTAGGTTTAGCATTAGGTTAAGGGTTAGGTTTAGGGTTAGGTTAAGGGTTAGGCTTAGGGTTAGGTTTGGGGGGGTTAGGGTAAGGTTTTCGCGTTAATTTTAAATTTACCGCTCACAGCGTGCCGTTTTCGTCGTGCTGTGATGACGTCACGTACGCGCTTTCGTCGAGCGCGCTTTAGTCTACCGCGGATTTGTGGTGGAACCTGAAATATAACCAGTTTTAAGATTCCCCCGAGCTTTTTTCTCGATGAAGTGGGGAAGCTAAAGAAAAATGGTCCAACTCTTGCAATGTCACTCTTTGTGTGAAACTTTTTGTGCACCATTAGTCCTTGTCGTCCGATTACAATGGAGCCCAACATTTCTGCCGCTAAGCAAGACAGCTGTTAAGTGAGTTATGCCCCGTTTTTTTAAGTCCCTTCATGCCAAAGTTGTTAAGTGCAGCTGTTAAGCTAGTAACTTGTCTCATCGGAAGGTTACCAAAGGGGATCACGAGATCATGGGACACTACGACCGTCATAAATATGAGCCAGTTACTGAGCATCAGAGCGACCATGGAGATGCTGCAACGGTCGTAAGTATGAAAAACGGTCATAAGTCACTCTTTTCAGTGCCGTTGTAACTTTGAAATCACAAACCGAAAGGTTGCTATTTGAGGACTCCCTCTATATTGTATAATATCAAAGACCTACCTAGATAACAATACGACTTTGACCACTCTTGCTACTTATAATAATAACAACAACAACAGTATTGCCACGATAGCTGGAGACAGCAGAATAGAAAGAACTGGAGGAGACCACATCATATAAAGACCTGCAAATAGAAATAGGATGACTGTGGTGGAAGTAAGCCAAGGTAGGACCAATAATCATAGACGCCTTGGATCCAATCCCAAAGATCTAGAGCACCACCTGAATACCATCGCTATTGACAGATCCGGTCAATTGCAATTGCAGCTTTACTCAGAACAGCTTCCATCCTGTGACGACATCAGCATGACCCTCAAACCTCCACATCTGCCTATCCCAAGTCCTTGGAAAGGACTCAGTGAGTAGACAAAAACATCTGGAGCACCACTTGAACACCATGGGCATTGACAAATTTGCCCTCAGTCAATTGCAGAAGGCGGCTTTACTCGGAACAGCTCATATCCTGCGACGATATCCGTAGCGCCATCAAACAGCCAGATGTACCCATCCCAGTTCCTTGGTAAGGACTCAATGGGTTAGACAAAAATGCTAAATCCAGTTTGAACATCTGGATGACTGTGCAATCATCATCATCATCATAGCTGTCGATGTGGCAGTGCCTGGAGACAGCAGAAGAGAAGAGAAGGAACTGGAGAAGATCACAAAATACAAAGACCTACAAATAGCAATAGAATGACAATAGAGTGGCAAAGGCAAGCAAAGATAGAACCAATAGTCATAGGCGCCTTCGGTGCAGTCCCAAAACAACTAGAGCACCACTTTTAACACCATTGGCATTGACAAACTTCCCATCAGTCAATTGCAGAAGGCGGCTTTACTTGGAACGGCTTCCATCCTGCGATGAGATCTGTAACCTCATCAAACATCCCGATCTGCCTATCCCAGGTCCTTGGTCAGGACTCAATAGGTACACCACAATGCCGAACCCAGTCTGAACATCTGGCCGACTGTGCGAGGAGCAAGAATGAAAACAGCAGCCACGGTGGTTAAACACATTTAAGAAGGCAACAAATAAAAGAAGAATAGTGGTGGATGAGGAAAGAGTTCATTGACCGCTCTCTACATTGCTCCTCCCGAGTCACCCCTTTCTCACACTTCTTTCCCCGAGGGTAATTGTGCACGTACCTTCACAAAAGAGGTAGACAGCCCCACCACATCGCTAGCAGGTCCATGTACATCTCATATATGAGTCATGTCACATGGCTGACGTCCCTCTTTGGTTTCTCATCGGCCTTCGAAAACATTTGAGAAATGTTTGCGAAACGAAGTCTTTGCAAAGACATCTCTAACGCTTCCTTTGGCGGCTGTATACTTGAGGTACATCGCTGGCAATGCTGCCTTTCTCGGCGTACGGCCCAATGAAAATGTCTTTTCAAGTTTCTCGGAAACTCTTTGGCTGACTTACCGCACCGTTGCTTCTGATTCTTCCTTTTGCATGCCAATTGCATGAGTGGGGTGATTGCTTGACGTTCCTGCTGCTTGACTATCTCTCCTTTTAATTTGCTGTCCTGTTCTTGCAGAGCATCTCTCTTCTAATGCCAGCGATAGCGAAAGTAGCTACAGTAAGTTATGGCATTTCTTGGGTTCTCTTTTACTTTGGCTTGCCTCTGAAGACTTGGTTTCTTTTCCCCTTTCTTTCCCCCCCTCCCCTTCTGGGTTTTTCTTCTTTCATTTTTTGCTTTTCAGATTTTGAAAAAGACTTTGGGAAAGCATGAAGAGGTGGATTTGTAACGGGCTGCAAATACGTGTCACTTCTTGACGCGCCTCTGAGATGGACCTGGTCTCCTTTGTAAAGGCATTGCCAAAAAAAATTAATGTTAGTTTTATAATTTAGGTCCAGGAGGTCACCGTCCAAATGGTTATTTGTTTTTTCAAGAAAATGGAGCAGACGCTTTCAATCCAGCGCATGATGTGCAATGTTACTAGCAGGGAGTGAACTGAGATTGTTTGAAGAGAAAGTTATGCATGCCTTAATACACTGGAGAGGCCAAAAAGTGTAGGAGGCAGCCTTCAAAATCACCTTCTTTGAGATGCTGAACATCATAGATGGTTAAGGCATTTGATTGAATAAATTGAACCCAAGTAAGCAAACTTATGGAAAGTTATTTGTATCCTGCCTTTATTGTCGTTGCAAATAACTCAAGGTAGCAAACATATCATAACACTAGGCTGTTGGTTTGAGCTCCAAGCTTGGCAATTTGGTTGCAAACATTTCGTCACTGTTCGAGGAGACATCATCAGTGCGTTTTGAGTTGTGCTCGTCTGTCAGAACACAGGTCTTTAAATACTGTTTTATGAGATGCAAATTAGCCTGACTATTTTTTTTTAGATATTTCTGAGTCATTGGCACAAATAAGCACAACTCAAAATGCACCGACGACGTCTCCTCGAATGTTGACAAAACGTTTGCAATCAAATTGCCAAGCTCAAAGCTCAAACCACAACCTAACTACCAACCTGAGCTACTAATATTCAAACACTTTTCATAGCCTAACACTTTCCTCCTTCTCTTTTCCCCACAACAACTCCGTGAGGTGAGTTGGGAAGAGAGAGTCACTAGCCCAAGATCACTCAACTGGCTTTCATGCCTAAGGCAGGACTAGAACTCACGATCTCCTGCTTGGTAGACTATTGCTTGAACCACTCGACCAAACTGGATCCATGGAATCTGACTTCCCCATTAATTTGGCATGTTTGAACCAGTGGGATACATTCTATACCAGGGGTCAGCAACCTTAAACACTCAAAGAGCCACAAAGGTCCTAACTGGAAGCCCCCCGTTCAATTCTGGAGCCTAGCAGAAGTCTGGATCCCCCAGCATAGAGTTTCCTCCTAGCCCAGCATCCTTTTTCCTCTACCTGTCCTAACTGAAAGCCCTATCAGTTGTGGAGCCGATCAGTGACAGGGAGCCGCAGCAGAGGGATGAAAGAGCCACATGCGGCTCCAGAGCAGGTTGCTGACTTTTGCTCTATACAATAATTAAAATGTATTTCTGATAGGTAGGTTGGACACACCTGCTCAGCTAAATG
Organism: Thamnophis sirtalis; assembly: GCF_051295495.1. Classification (NCBI taxonomy): domain Eukaryota; kingdom Metazoa; phylum Chordata; class Lepidosauria; order Squamata; family Natricidae; genus Thamnophis; species Thamnophis sirtalis. The sequence continues at coordinate 6,870,767 of NW_028261388.1, read as the reverse complement.
TCTTACCCAATATGCTAACTATTTTTTTTTGAAAGGCCAAGCCATTTCCCTAGAGGAAGCAAGCACATTATTTTGCTATAAAAAGAGCAATGAATCTCCCAGCACTTTAAAAAGGAGGCAATTGGATGCATCCGCCATCCTTTTGGATTGAACAAGAGTTGCCCAACGTGATTAACAGCATGCAAAAAAAGACAAAAAGGACAGAACTTTCTCTAATTCCAGTTCTTCTCTGTTGCCTGGTCTATTTGCATTGAGTGATACACATAATACAGTCAACACATCCATTGTTAGTCGGTTCCTGCCTCGGCTTTGCGTAATTGCTCACAATGGTGAAAACCCACTAAATAGCACACACACACACACACAGCAACAAGAAATGTGGTGGTAGGTGCATGGTTCTGCCTTTCAGAGGAAAACAACCCACATTCCTTAGTGTGGTTTTTGAAATGCTGTTTTTTTTTCCCCCTGCAGCTGATCTCACCAATTTCATAAGCTTTGGCTGGAATAGAACTTCCTTGGTTACATATTTTGCTTACCAGTTGCATTTGATCCAATATTAGCTGTTTAGATTTCATTTTAAGTCTGGCTCTGGCTCCTTTTATGGTGCCTTCAGACAGTGGCATTCTCCTGCTTTTTTTTTTTTTTAAGGGCTAGCTGATAATTGGACGTTGGTATTTATTTATATATATATAGGTATAATGGTAATTTCTAAGGTTGGATTTTCCCCCTTACCAGAGGGAGCCCACTTGTGGAGTACTGTGAAGTCGTTACCATGGCAACTCCACTGTGCTGCCCAGTAGAAGCCATTTTACGGCAGTACAGTAGAAGCCGTTTTAAGACACAACAGGCTGTATCTTAGCACACACCCCGAGGGGTGTTAGGGGTATCTTACCCCCACAGTATTTGTTTCCAGAGAGTAAGTCATCTACGTACCAAGTTTGGTTGAAATTGCTTGAGGCGTTCCAGAGTTATGCTGGAACACACACGCACACAGACACAAACAGACAGACAAACAGACAGACAGACAGATAGATGAAAATATTTGTAGCTTTGAATTAAGATGAGGGATCCTTGATGCTCTCTGAGCTTGGTTTGTTTGTTTGTTTGTTTGTTTGTTTGTTTGTTTGTTTGTTTCGCAGAGGTTTTATTACCCAAATTTGATGATCATGAATTGGTCTCTCTCCCTCTCCCTCCCTCTCTCTCTTTCTCTCTCTCTCCCTCCCTCCCTCCCTCTCTCTCTCTCTCTCTCTCTCTCTCTCTCTCTCTCTCACACACACACACACACACACACACACAAACTATATAAGATTCAGACACACCAATGAGGTCAGGACATGGAAAAAGGCATCCTTCTCAATGCAGATTCATCCACTCAGTATTTCTCAACCTTCACGTCTTCAAGATGCGTGGAGTTCAACTCCCAGAATTCCCTAGCCAGCATGCTGGGAGTTGAAGTCCAGGCATCTTAAAAGTCATCAAGGTTGGGGCTGGGGAAAAAACACTGCTTTAGGTCATTTCTGAGGCCTGGGTATCTACCCTGTTTGCAATGATAAATCACAGGCTAACTTAAAGCCGAGTTAGATTGCTTGAAAGCCTTTAGGAGTAACTTGTAAGTAAGCCTACTCAAGGAAGTCAATGTGACATTAGGGAGCATTTTGGAAGCACATGCTGATTTTCTCTCTGTTTTTTCTTCTTTCATCAGGAGGACAGGAGGACTGCATTCTCTCCTATGAACCCGTTACACGGCAGGAAAGTAAGCAAGCTTTGGTATCTGTGGCACAGTGGCATGGTAGCTCAGTGGTTAGAGAGGAGTACGGCTGGCTACTACTGCTGACTGCCATCTGCCAGCAGTTTGGCAGATCGAATCTCACCATGGTCAAGGTTGACTCAGCTTTCCATCCTTCAAGGGCAGAGGTGGATTCCTGCTGGTTTGGGCGAACCAGTTGTAGCTTGGCAGCCTAGAACTGGCAGTGAACCGGCTTGCCACGCTTCCAAACCAGTTCTCCTGTTTTTGGCTTCTGCACATGCGCAGAGCAATTTTAGTTGTCCTGTGCATGCACGCATAGCAGGCATCAAGCGCTGGCGCATAGCATCTAGCAGTACATCACATCAGAAACAAACAGCAAATATTGGTTTAATCAGTAACAATTATATAGCGGCATAAGCAATTCGTAATAAAAGCAAATAGCCAGTATTGATTCATATACTCCTTCAATGGAGACTAATTTTTAAAACGATGTCCTTCCTACCTAAACACTCCCTCGCTAAGTCTACCACGGCAGAATGAACGGGTCTAGCTCATTTCAGTTTTGCACAGGTATTTCTCCTAAATTGTTTGGGTTTCTAAAGTGAGTGATAATATTTTGTTTTTGGCAGTGGTTTGCTCTCCAACCTTACCTCAGTTTAGTTTCTGAACATTTCGTTACCAGACATCAGCAGTAGGAATAGAATAGAATAACAAGAGTTGGGAGGGGCCTTGGAGGTCTTCTAGTCCAACCCCCTGCTTAGGCAGGAAACCCTACACCACCTCAGACAAATGGTTATCCAACGTCTTCTTCAAAAGTGTTGGTGCATTCACAACTTCTGGAGGCAAGTAGTTCCACTGATTAATTGTTCCAACTGTCAGGAAATTTCTCCTCAGTTCTAAGCTGCTTCTCTCCTTGATTAGTTTCCACCCATTGCTTCTTGTTCTACTCTCAGGTGCTTTGGAGAATAGATTGACTCCCTCTTCTTTGTGGCAGCCTCTAAGATAATGCCGTAGGTCTTCCCTCTGCTTAGAAAGCCTATGCTCGTAGTCCTCAGTGAGGTGCTTCTGCTGAGCCTCCTTCTGGGTCAAATCCAATTTGAACTGAGCTGTTTTACCAACCCTTTCTCCTGGTGGCTGCTTAGCTCCAACAACGGCTTCCTGTTGGGGCCCTAAGGAGCCTGGGTGGGCAGGTGAGGAGTGGCGAGTAGAGGCTGGCAAGGCGCACGTCAATGTGAGTGACACCAAGTGGGCCATGCCCATCCAGTCACATGACCACCTAGCCACGCCCCCCCCCTAGCTGATCACTAGGCAGATCATATTAGTGGTCTGCGGGATTTAAAATTATGAATTTAGTGATCTCTGAGGTCCGAAAGGTTGGTGACCCCTGCTTTATACTATAAAAAGAACCTTGCTGGATTTCATGATTGCACAGTTCAGAATTGGTTTTTCAACAACAACAACAAAAACCCAGATGAATAGAAAAAAATAATGACCATTACATCTTCGGGAGAACAATTTAATGCAGAAGCATTCCAATGAGCCTTTTAAAGAGGCAGGTTCAGTTGCATCTCATGGAAGCCCCTGTTTTGTTTTTAGGAAATATTATCTGGCCTTCGTTCCATTTATTGAATCTAAATGCATCGTCCAAGATGATTGCATGCAAATGATATCTCTCCAAGATTAAATTTTAGCAATAGCACGTAGACTTATATTCAGCTCCATAGTGCTTTACAGCACTCTCTGAGTGGTTTACACGGTCAGCCTACTGCCTCCAACTATCTGAGTCCTCATTTTACCGACCTCGGAAGGCTGAGTCCACCTTGAGCCGGTCAGGATCAAACTGCTGGCAGTCGGCAGAATTAGCCTGCAATACTGCATTCTAACCATTGCATCACCACGGCTCCTTCCTTCCTTCCTTCCTTCCTTCTTTCCTTCCTTCCTTCCTTCCTTCCTTCCTTCCTTCCTTCCTTCCCAATAACACCTAGACTTATATACCGCTTCACAGTCCTCTCTAAGCGGTTTACACTCTTGCCCCCAACAATCTGGGTCTTCATTTTACCGACCTTGGAAGAATGGAAGGCTGAGTCCACCTTGAACCGGTCAGGATTGAACTGCAGGCAGTGGGCAGAATTAGCCTGCAATACTGCATTCTAACCATTGCATCACCACAGCTCCTTCCTTCCTTCCTTCCTTCCTTCCTTCCTTCCTTCCTTCCTTCCTTCCTTCCTTCCTTCCTTCTTTCCTTCCTTCCCAATAACACCTAGACTTATAAACCACTTCACAGTCCTCTCTAAGCGGTTTACACTCTTGCCCCCAACAATCTGGGTCTTCATTTTACCGACCTTGGAAGAATGGAAGGCTGAGTCCACCTTGAACCGGTCAGGATTGAACTGCAGGCAGTGGGCAGAATTAGCCTGCAATACTGCATTCTAACCATTGCATCACCACAGCTCCTTCCTTCCTTCCTTCTTTCCTTCCTTCCCAATAACACCTAGACTTATAAACCACTTCACAGTCCTCTCTAAGCGGTTTACACTCTTGCCCCCAACAATCTGGGTCTTCATTTTACCGACCTTGGAAGAATGGAAGGCTGAGTCCACCTTGAGCTGGTCAGGATCGAACTGCAGGGAGTGGGCAGAATTAGCCTGCAATACTGCATTCTAACCATTGCATCACCACGGCTCCCTCCTTCCTTCCTTCCTTCCTTCCTTCCTTCCTTCCTTCCTTCCTTCCTTCCTTCCTTCCTTCCTTCCTTCCCTCCCTCCCTCCCTCCCTCCCTCTCCCTCCCTCCCAATAACACCTAGACTTATATACCGCTTCACAGTCCTCTCTAAGCGGTTTACAGAGTCAGCCTTTTGCCCCCAACAATCTGGGTCTTCATTTTACCGACCTTGGAAGAATGGAAGGCTGAGTCAACCTTGAGCCAGTCAGGATCAAACTGCAGGCAGCGGGCAGAATTAGCCTGCAATACTGCGTTCCAACCACGGCGCCACCACAGTTCATTTTAGAGAACATCAACCCATTGCCAGTGTTTGTTACCAAGCTATCTCAGCCATCTTCTTTTCTTTCTGCATTTCAGTTAATTACACCAGGCCGGTTATTATCCTTGGCCCAATGAAAGATCGGATAAATGATGATTTGATATCTGAGTTCCCTGACAAATTCGGCTCCTGCGTCCCACGTAAGTATTGTATATCAGGAAGCATCTCTGTGAATATTTCTTGGCGAGAATCAGGTGTAGTATGCTAACTGGTTGTGATCTGTGGTGGAATGTGGCCTGGATTTCCAGCAGGGAGGGGTTGCATTCCAGAGGGCAAAGTTGCAATAGTTTGGTTGGGGTGGGAGGGAAAGGTCGCAGTAGCTCCTCCCTAGAACTTCTCAATATACAAACAGTCCTTGACTTACAAACAGTGGTGGGATTCAGCTGGTTCGTACCACTTTGGGAGAATTGGTTGTTAATTTTCTGGGCAGTTTGGTGAATTGGTTATATTGTAAGAAATCATTACGGCAGAGAACCGGTTGTTAAATTATTTGAATCCCACCACTGCTTACAACTGCAACTGAGCTCATAAATTCCTGTTGCTTAACAAGACAGCGAAGTGAGTGTTATTCCATTTTACGACCTGTCTCTTGCCACAGCTGCTAAGTGAATCACTGCCATTGTTAGGTTAGTAACATGGCTGTTAAGTGACTCTGGCTCTTCCCCATTGACATGGCAAAAGTCAGAAGTTGCAAAAAGTGATCACATGACTTCATAACAACAACCGTCATAAATCCATGCCCGTAATCATAAGTCTTGATTTTGATCACATGACCAGGGGAATGTTGCAATGGTCATAAGCGTCATGAGGAATATTGCACCCAGGTTTGGTCGTCACAATATAAATAAGATGTTGAGACTCTAGAAAGAGTGGGGAGATGAGCAACAAAGATAATTAGGGGCAGTGGTGAAATTCAATTTTTTTAAACTTCCGGTTCTGTGGGCGTGGCCTGGTGGGCATGTGCGGTGAATGTGGCTTGGTGGGCATGGCAGGGAAAGGATACTGCAAAATCTCCATTCCCACTCGGGGGCCAGCCAGAGATGACATTTGCCGGTTCTCTGAACTACTCAAAATTTCCACTACCGGTTCTCCAGAGCCTGTCAGAACCAACTGGATTTCACCCTGATTAGAGGGCTCGAGGCTAAAACAGTTGCGGGAACTGGGTATGTCTAGTTTAATGAAAAGAAGGACTAGGGGAGACGTGATAGCATCTTCCAATATTTGAGGGGCTGCCACATAGAAGAGGGAGATCAACCTGTTCCCCAAAGCACTTGAAAGCAGGACAAAAAGCAATGGATGGGAATTGATCAAAGAGAGAAGCAACCTAGAACTAAGGAGAAATTTCCGGACAGTTAGAACAATTAATCAGTGGAACAACTTGCCTCAAAAATGTGATGCAGGCTCCATCACTGGATGTTTTTAAGAAGAGATTAAACAACCATTGATCTGAAATGGTATAGGCTCTCCTACTTGAGCAGGGGGTTGGACTGGAAGACCTCTAAGGCAGTGGGGAAATTCAAACATTTTTACCATCGGTTCTGTGGGCATAGCTTGGTGGGCGTGGCAGGGGAAGGATACTGCAAAATCCATTTCCACCCCACTTTGGGGCCAGCCAAAGGTGGTATTTGCCGGTTCTCTGGACTACTCAAAATTTCTGCTACTGGTTCCCCAGAACCTGTCAGAACCTGTTGAATTTCACCCCTGCTCTAAGCTCCCTTCCAGCTTTGTGAGTCTGTAGGTCTATATTTCAGAGAAAGTAAATATAAAGGATCTTGGTTCGCTTAGCAAAACCTCTTTCATATTTATTTTTTTTTTACTCCCAAGATACCACCCGACCGAAGCGCGATTATGAAGTGGACGGTAGAGATTACCACTTCGTCATCTCCAGAGAACAAATGGAAAAGGACATTCAAGAGCACAAATTCATCGAAGCCGGCCAGTATAACGATAATCTGTATGGAACGAGTGTGCAGTCCGTGCGATTTGTAGCCGAAAGGGTAAATGAGCCAGATGGTACAAATGCAGAATGTACTATATATCATCTTGAATTACATTAAATGCTGTTTGTAGATCTATGTGGCTTTTATTTGAGGAAAGGCGAGAACCAGCTTACATAGAAAAGCATATGATTTTTGTCTATATAATTCCTAATAAGAAGAGGGGTGGCACGGTGGTTAGAATGCAGTACTGCAGGCTACTTCTGCTGACTGCTGGCTGCCAGAGGTTTGGCAGTTCGAATCTCACCAGGCTCAAGGTTGACTCGTCCTTCCCTCCTTCTGAGGTGGATAAAATGAGGACCCGGATAGTTTGGGGAAATAGGAAAACTGCTTAGAGAGGGTTGTCAATGTAGCATTTAGGGTCTCGATGCTGAAGATGGAAAAATAATCCAATCCACGGATAGCTGAACCAACAGAAGTTTATTGAGCAACCAGAATTGACATGAGAATCAACAGCAGGATCAACAGCAAAATTATTAATAATGAAACATCATTCTTATAGTGTTTTCAGCTTCTTTGGCTCTACCTACTTTACGTGTTATATCATTAAGTCTCCAAGGCACAATAATTGGTTAGTCCTTACATCATTGGTATACGTGAGAACGTTCATGTTGTTATAACTGAGTAAATCAAGTGTTATCAAATGAGTGAATAAAATGTTGCAGGTTATTACTTTGTTTCATCCCGTGTCCTTGATCATGCCTGGGAACACTGCAAGCAAGGAATAGCTGACAGGCAAATATTTTCTGCAGATTGCTGCAGTTTTTGCTTACACGTGTAAACTCAGTTCCAAGGACCATTCAGATGATTCACTGTAAAAACCCTACAGTCAAGCATTGTGAAGAGGTATATAAGTCTAGGTGTAGGAAGGGAGGGAGGAAGGGAAGAAGGAAGGAAGGAGCCGAGATGGTGCAGTGGTTAGAATGCGGTATTGCAAACTAATTCTGCCGACTGCCAGTAGTTCGATCCTGACCGGCTCAAAGTTGACTCAGCCTTCCATCCTTCTGAGGCTAGTAAAATGAGGACCCAGATTATTGGGGGCAATGGGCTAACTCTGTAAACCGCTTAGAGAGGGCTGTAGAGCACTGTGAAGTAGTATATAAGTCTAAGAGCTATTGCCATTGCTAACATAATGATGAATGATCATAATTACATTTTGTAATTATAAAATGAATTCCACATAGAGGTAGATCTCCACTTATGATTACAACTGGAATTGGAATTTTTTTTTAATTGCTAAGCATGGGGGTTGCGAAATGCCCGCTTTTACAACTTTTTGGCCATGGATGTTCAGGGAATCACTCTAGTTGTTAAGTGAATCACATGAGTTGTTATACGAATCTCGCTTCTCCTGTTAATTTCGGAGGTTTTTAAGAAAAGATCCTTTTAAGAAAAGATCAAAACCATTTGATCAGGATGGTGTCAGGTCTCCTGCCTTCAGCAAGGGTTGGACCTCCAAATAGTATAACATCCTTATACAGCAGCTGTTATTTTACTGCTTTATACTGTATTGCTATAGCTTGCTAAGGGACGCGGTGGCTCAATGCCTAAGACGCTGAGCTTGTCGATCAGAAAGTTGGCAGGTTCAGCGGTTCGAATCCCTAGCACCACGTAACGGAGTGAGCTCCCGTTACTTGTCCCAGCTTCTGCCAACCTAGCAGTTCGAAAGCACGTAAAAAATGCAAGGAGAAAAACAGCGTTCCGTGCGCCTTCGGCATTTAGTCATGCCGGCCACATGACCACGGAGATGTCTTCGGACAGCGCTGGCTCTTCGGCTTTGAAACGGAGAAGAGCACCGCCCCCTAGAGCCGGGTAGGACTAGCACATATGTGCGAGGGGAACCTTTACCCTTATAGCTTGCTAATTTTGAAATCAATGCACTCTTGTGAGTTTTATTTTATTTTATTTTATTTTTCCCTTAAATGCCGCCTCAAAAGTAAACCTTTCCTCGTTTCCTGTGACTGCAGGGCAAGCACTGTATCCTGGATGTATCGGGAAATGCAATTAAACGGCTTCAAGTTGCACAACTGTACCCTATTGCCATCTTCATTAAGCCTAGATCGTGGGAGCCTTTGATGTGAGTACTGTCTTTTTCCAGCCTTCGTTTTGGATCACGGGGTGAAGCTTTGATCGGAAGAATATTTGGGGGTGGGGCTCCAATTCGATTGTGCAAGAAGAATAAAAATGAAATGCAGCCGGGAAAGGAGAAATATTTAGCCACAAAAGGAAACAGATTTGCCTGGAGGCGGGGGGAGAGGGGCGGCTACAGAGAAAATGGGGTATGGAGAGAGATTTGTTTGTAAGAGAGCTCGTCCTGGGTGTGGAAGTTTGTGCGTGCTAAGTCTAGTCCAGAGGTCGGCAACCTTAAACACTCAAAGAGCCACAAAGGTCCTAACCGGAAGCTCCCCGTTCAATTCTGAAGCCGAGCAGAAATCCAGTTCCCCCACCATAGTGTCTTCTCCAACCCCCTACACCATTTCTGACAGATGGCTATCCAGTCTCTTCTTCATCCATTGATGAAGCTATCACAACCTCTGAAGTGAAGCTGTCCCATGGGTTGATTGTTCTCCCTGTCAAAAAGTTCCTCCTTATTTCCAGGTTGAATCTCTCCTGGATCAGTTTCCATCCATTGTTCCTTGTCTGGCCTTCCGGTGCCTTGGAATATAGCTTGACCCCCCTCCTCCTCTCTGTGGCAGCCCCTCAAATATTGGAAGGCTGCTATCATGTCTCCCTTAGTCCTTCTTTTCACTAGACTAGCCATGCCCAGTTCCTGCAACCGTTCATTGTATGTTTTAGCTTCCAGTCCCCTCATCATCTTGGTTGCTCTTCTCTGCACTCTTTCTGGAGTCTCAACATCTTTTTAATAGTGTGGTGACCAAAACTGGATGCAGTACTCTAGGTGTGGTCTTACTAAGGCTTTATAGAGCTGTATTAGTACCTCTCGTGATCTTGATTGAATCCCTCGGTTAATGCAACACAATCACAGGGGTGACGCAACAGTCATAACTTCAAAAAATACGTCGGAATTGATTGTTTCTGAGGCCATTGTAACTTTGAAAACCATCTCTAAATAAACAGTTATAAGTCAAGGACTACCTGTAATTTCCTCCAAGAGCCTGTGGATTTTATTGTAAGCCGCCCGGAGTCCTTCGGGAGTGGGCGGCCATACAAAACCAATAAATCCAATCCAAATCCAATCCAATCCAATCTGCTTGCTTCTGTGACAAAGCCAGATAATTTTTTAAATTTTTTTTGGTAAAATGTTTCTGTCTGGTTTGTTTACATTGATTTTCTAAAATTAACCAATGCCTGAAGGGGAAGCCATGTCCTATGACCCAGAAGCCACCCAGAGTAATTTCAGATAATGGTTAAGAGGCAATTATCCTCACTGGCAATGCAGAAGCTCACCCAGCTCAGCGGCAGAAAAACACAGATATTTTTTCCCCAATATATTTTTATTATTTTTACATTTAAAACAATGCAGTACCGCGAAGTCGAAGTGACCATACATTCACATTATATACAGCTAGTCTCAACCATTGACAATTAGCCTACTTAGTACATTGTCTATCCTTCTGTCCAATCGCAATATATACATTCTGTTCCAGTCTTGTCACCTTGTCTTATACCAATCATCTGTTCGAGACTTCAAAATATTCTGATTCCCTTTATTTTTAAGTTCAAGAGGGAGCCTATCTGCTTCTGCACAGGCCAACACTTTTCTGATTATATCTAGCTCTGATGGTGTATTTTCTTTTTTCCAATATTGTGCATAAGTTATGCGCGCCGCAGTTAGTACATGTATAATTAAATAAAGGGTATCTTTCTTAAACCCCTCCGGTATTATACCTAGGAGAAGAATTTCCGGTTTAAACAAGATTTGGTCTCCCACCATTTCTTCTAACCATGATTGAATCATTTTCCAATATTTTTTTGCCTCATTGCACGTCCACCACATATGATAAAAAGTGCCTGGTGTTTTTTTACACTTCCAACAATTTGGGGCCAGATTTGTAAACATTTTGGAGAGCCGTGCTGGAGGGAGATACCATCAAACAAAAAATTTTCTTAATGTTCCTGGGTTGAATGTATTTATTCACTGGAAATAGATTGTAGAAAACAACCTGGGACAAATGAAGCTCTGATATTCTAATTTTAGGATTATTATTTTAAAAATATTTTTTAATTATGCGTTCTCCTTTATTCTACATCGCATTTCCAGTTTTGCAACAACTACTGGCTGTATCAAATCCTTTTTAAATATATATAGTATTATACACCCTGATCATAACCATCATTCTCACGGTCATACAGTATGATTGCTTTTAAATACATGATATTGTACATCATGGTTATATCCCTTATTTTCATAGTTGTACGATGACGCTCTATATATTTCACATTCCATACATTTTAATCCATAGTCCCTAGTCTGGTATTAACATTGCTTGCAGTATATATTCTACTGTATACCTATATACCTGTATTTATTTCTAGTTTGTTGATCTTCTTTCATTATTAAGTTTCTAATCTCTTTTATTCACTGGAAATAGATGGTAGAAAACAGCCTGAGTCAAATGAAAACAGGAATATTTTTGACTATGAACTGTGAGGAAAAGGAAGGTTGGAGAGAAATGTAAAAATATTTGTAAAAATATTAAACGTATAGAATGTAGATTTAGGATGTTACTCCCACATACCATCACTCTGCTAAATAACTAAATCCCACAACAACACAGTCAAACTGTTTACTAACACTGTATTACTATTATTCTTCTCATCCTTCCTATTACCTATTTCCTTCTACTTATGACTAAAAAAAATTGTTGCTTGTATCTTTCTGATTTATTATTGTTTTATTTCATTTCCTAGTATGATTTTGATTGCTTATTTAGCATCCTATGATACAATACAATAGTAGAGTTGGAAGGGACCTTGGAGGTCTTCTAGTCCAACCACCTGCCTAGGCAGGAAACCCCATACCATTTCAGAAAAAATGGCTATCCAACATCTTCTTAAAGACTTCCAGTGTTGGAGCATTCACAACTTCTGGAGGCAAGCTGTTCTACTGATCAATTGTTCTAACTGTCAGGAAATTTCTCCTTAGTTCTAAGTTGCTTCTCTCCTTGATTAGTTTCCACCCATTCCTTCTTGTTCTACACCCAGATTCCTTGGAGAATAGTTTGACTCCCTCTTCTTTGTGGCAGCCCCTGAGATATTGGAAGACTGCTATCATGTCTCCCCTAGTCCTTCTTTTCATTAAACTAGACATGCCCAGTTCCTGCCTATCACTAAGTGTTGTACCTTATGATTCGTGGTGAATGTATCTTTTATGTATACTGAGAGCTTATGCACCAAAGACCAATTCCTTGTGTGTCCAATCACATTTGGCCAATAAAGAATTCTGCTCTGCTCTGCTCCTATTTGATTCCGTTCAAGGTTGACTCAGCCTTCCATCCTTCCGAGGTGGGTAAAATGAGGACCCGGATTGTTGGGGGCAATATGCTGACTCTGTAAACCGCTTAGAGAGGGCTGAAAGCCCTATGAAGCAGTATATAAGTCTAACAGCTATTGCTATTGGTATTGTTCTATTCTATTCTTTATATTCTATTCTATTCCATTCCATGCCTTATTCTGTCTGTTCTATTCTATTCTATTGACATAGAATAGGCATAATACTCCTTCTATTTTTTTTGCCTCCTGCACAACCTCCTTGTGAGGTAGATCAAACCGTAAGTGTGTCACTGGTCCAGTCACACAGTGAGCTTCCATTTCTTAAATCAGGGTTCTTTTTGTCTCAATCCCAGAACAATCATGATACAACCACACAACCAATCACTCCACTTACTGAAACAAAGCCAGCACTCCATACCCCCCACCACCAAGATTTATAGAAAGACGGCAGCTCCGATCACACTTTAAGCCCAAAACCCAGCCTGAAGATGGCAAGTGAGACCTCGCTGAAACGTTGCCAAGACAATCTCAATCTTACACGAGAAAAGACCCGAATACAACATGACCAGCAGATAGATAGATAGATAGATAGATAGATAGATAATAGATAGATAGATAGATAGATAGATAGATGACAGACAGACAGACAGACAGACAGACAGACAGACAGACAGACAGATAGATAGATAGATGATAGAGAGAGAGAGAGATGATAGATAGATAGATAGATAGATAGATAGATGACAGATAGATAGATAGATAGATAGATAGATAGATAGATAGATAGATAGATGATAGATAGATAGATAGATAGATAGAGATAGAGATAGATAGAGGATAGATAGATAGATAGATAGATAGATAGATAGATAGATAGATAGATAGATAATAAATAGATAGATAGATAGATAGATAGATAGATAGATGATAGATAGATAGATGAGAGAGAGAGAGAGAGAGATGATAGATAGATAGATGATAGATAGATAGATAGATAGATAGATAGATAGATAGATAGATAGATGAGAGAGAGAGTTAGATAGATGATAGATAGATAGATAGATAGATAGATAGATAGATAGATAGATAGATAGATAGATAGATAGATAGATAGATGATAGATAGATAGATAGATAGAGAGAGATAGATAGAGGATAGATAGATAGATAGATAGATAGATAGATAGATAGATAGATGATAGATAGATAGATAGATAGATAGATAGATAGATAGATAGATGATAGATAGATAGATAGATGATAGATAGATAGATAGATGATAGATAGATAGATAGATAGATAGATAGATAGATAGATAGATAGATAGATAGATAGATAGATAGATAGATAGATAGATAGATAGATGAGAGAGAGAGAGAGATGATAGATAGATAGATAGATAGATAGATAGATAGATAGATAGATAGATAGATAGATAGATAGATAGATAGATAGATAGATAGATAGATAGATAGATGATAGATAGAGATGGATGGATGGATGGATGGATGGATGGATGGATGGATGGATGGATGGATAGATAGATAGATAGATAGATAGATAGATAGATAGATAGATAGATAGATAGATAGATAGCAGTGACATGCGGTGAAGTTTATGGCTGGTGAGGCAGTCCTCTTCCACAACACCCCACTGACTAAAACACTTTCTTTCGCCTACCTGAGCTCGCGGCAGCCCGCTTGAGCTCTGCCACGAGCACAGGCGGGCGAAAGAAAGCGCTTTAGTCAGTGGGGTGTCGTGGGAGAGGAGAGAATGCCTGAGCATTGCATTTATTAAAGAAAAAAAGGAAATTTGAAGGAAAAGAGGGAGCGTGGGGTGGGGGTGGGGGGCATCAGAAACGGAGAAAGAGAGGAGGGAGAGTGAGCGCGACGCTGCAGCTTTAAACGGAATGACAGAGTTGAAGCCTCTAAAAAATGTGCCCTCTACTATGAGGCAGGAGAACTGCGTGCCTCAACTACCTCGGGATTTTTTAGGCTTTCAACCCTCGCTTAATTCTGCTCGAGCCAGACTAGATGAGGCCTGCAGTTCTCCTGCCTCATAGTAGAGGGCGCTTTTTAAGAGGCTTTTTTAAACAGGTAGTCATTCATGGCGTGGCAGCAGCTAGCTAGCCTAACCTCAGCATTCGCCTTTTCCCGTTTACATTTTTTTTCCCTTTTCATGATTGACAGTGGCTGTGCCTCCCCTGACTGCACGTCACTGATAGATAGATAGATTCTCTTTTCTTTACTCAAGCTTTCAAACTGTTTCAGGGAAATGAATAAACGTCTCACGGAGGAACAGGCCAAGAAAACGTATGATCGCGCCATGAAATTAGAACAAGAATTTGGAGAATATTTTACAGGTGCGTTTGACAAGGCTTCCTTTCTTTCCACGAAGGAAGGGGAAGTGGGTTGTTGTTATTATTATTTTTCCCAGTGGGACTTTGGGGATAATGAGAAACTGAATTATACAGGGGGTCCCCATTTACTGATCATAGTTGGGACCAGCAATTCCATCACTAAGTGATAACGATGACCTGTGACTTCCTGCGGCCCTTCCCATGGACCGAGAAGGTGGCTGGGAAAGTCGCAAATTAACAATCCCGGGATCACAGGGGCGTTTGAATTGTTCTAACTTCAAGGCCCGTTCTAAGTCTCCTTTTTCAGTGCCATTGTAAGTTCAGTCAATGAACAAGTGGCCAGTAAGGGACTAGCTTACTAGCTGTAGTACAAATTGCCATGTACAAATTGTCATGTACAAATTGCCCTCGGAAGAAGATAGCAATCAGCTTAGCTTCGTATCATTGTTTTGAATGTTCCCAACTCTCTAAACATTCAAACAACTATTCACTCTGTTTTCAGTCAAACTGGATAAATAATAAATCTATCTATATAAAAAAGGCTGTGTGTGTGTGTGTGTGTGTGTGTTTGTGTGTGTTCCAGCATAACTCTGGAGCGCCTCGAGCAATTTCAACCAAACTTGGTACACAGATGACTTACTCTCTGGAAACAAATATTGGGGGGGGAGGGGAGAATATATCCCTGGTGTGTGGGTATGTCTGTGGGTATGTGTTCCAGCATAACTCTGGAACGCCTGGCCCGTTAAGGAGAGCAAGTGTGGCATGCTAGAGCAGCAATTGCCTGTGATGTCATGGGAGGGAGAAGGGCTGTTAAGGAGGGCAAGTGCGGCGTCCTAGAGCGGCAATTGTTTGTGATGTCAGTTCCTTCGCAGCTTCCTCTGGAAAGCCAGCTGTGATGTTCACCCTCTATTGGACCAATGTGAAAGCACCTGATGGATTTGGGGCAAAGTGCCAGGATCTTAAGGGCAGGAAAGAAGAGCACATGGGAGGGGGAAGGGAGAGGGCAGGGATGATGGGCTGCTGTGTTGCAATATTTCCAGGGAGGGCTTATTATCCGGGGAGGTCTTATTTTTGGGGAAATGGGGTAGACACTAAAACACTGGCCAAATTTATTTCTGAAAAGGGATTAAGATCTGTTTTCCTTCCTCCAGCAATTGTCCAAGGAGATACCTTAGAAGATATATATAACCAAACCAAACTCGTGATCGAAGAACAATCGGATTCCTTCATATGGATTCCTTCCAAGGAAAAACTATAAAGTCACCGACCCACCTCTGATCGCAACGGAGAAGTATTTAGAAGAAAAATTTAATCCTAACTTATTTGGAAGCTTCGGGGAGGGCTGGGGGGGGGGAAGGGGGGGAAGTTACTTTCACATTTCTTGCTGTCAATGTGATTATTATTATTCTTATTTTCTGAAAGTACAACACAAACTGTCGGAAGCCATGAAGGACACTTGATTTGGTCATAAAAGGGGAAGGAAAAGAAAGAAAGAACAATTTTTTAGAAAAAAAAACAAGGAAAAAAAAACAAGTCTACCATATTAAATCTCTTTCTCACACACACACATGCATACACACACACACAAAGTGTACAAACTGTTCTGCGTGCTCAGCTTTGCAAGGATGAACCCAGAGGCAGAAATGACCAGATTGCTGCCTTCTTTCCAGCGTGAAATGGCTCAGCTCAGTGGGTTTCTTGGCAGTTAGAAAAAACCCAAAATCTCCTGGGTGTCTTAATCCTACAGGATGTATCCTTTGAGTAAAACGGATGTGAAGACAAGCAAGCCCTACCTAACACACCTCCGGAGGAAGAGCTGAACGGCCTGTAGCTTTACGGAACCTCATCCATAAGCCACCGGACTCTGCTAAGACCTTGAATGCTTTTATTATGATCAATTTTCCCAGATGTTGGATTGGAGGCTTCCTTGGATCATCGTACATCTGCATTTGCAGCACCTCGACTTTCATATAACTATGCATATCTCTCCTTCCTGCCTCTCCTCCCCGTCCCAATCCAATCTGGAGCATAATTTCTCCCCCCTCTCAATTCCAAACCCCCACCGTTGCATCTGGATCTTACTCATTCGATGAGATTTGATGGGAAGGAAAGCTTTCATATTGAAGTGCGTTCACACATGAACACGCAACATTCAGGGTACTTAAAACGTGACCAAGAAGAAGGGTACAATTGTGTGGGGGAGGGAGGGAGGGAGGGAGGGGGAAAGCTTGACATTTTATTTTAATTATATCTATATTATCATTTATATGAAGATAGAAGGCACTTAAGAGATGGGATAATTTATTAAAGAATCTATATTGATGTATAGGCGCTAATTTCTATAGGTAACAAAATATTTTGTGAGACGTTTTGTAAAGATTAAGTCGTCGAAAGGTGAATTACGTTGCACCTGGGCGGGCAGGAGAATGCAAAAGGTGAATTTTCAATTTGCACTATTTCATTCTTTCTTTTTTTCCCCAGTAGATTTCTTAAGGATTTTGACTTCTATATGTTCGTCCTCTTTTGTTTGAATTTAGGAATTTAGGTCTCATGTTTTCCTATTTTATTTTAGATAAGAAAAATTTACTTTGCATAATACACCTAAAATGCACTTAGTACAAAAGTATATATATATATATATATATATATATATATATATATATATATATATATATATATATATATATATATATATATATATATATATATATATATATATATATATATATATATATATATATATATATATATATATATATATATATATATATATATATATATATATATATATATAGTCCCACCTCACCCTCATTTCCCTCACTCCCATAAATAAACTATTGGGGCAGTTTGAATGTAATTTTTGGTTTATTTTTTTCTAATTAAGCAGCTGCCATTATAAAACCTCTTACCAGCTTTTCCATAATGGTTGCTAAAACGCCAGTAATTGGTCCAAAGTAGTTGGTAAAGTTCTAAACAAAATATTACACTTCAGAAGCAGATTTTTGAAGTCAACCAAAATAATTCATTGGAAGACCACTATGCATTGTATATTTTTAAAACGTCAGAAAGTTCAACTTTGTAGCAATCATCTAGAAATTCTGTTTGCTAATTATGGGGTGGGACTTGAATAACTTAACAACTGGTTCTCTGGCTGGGTAGGCGTGGCCAGCTGGTCATGTGACTGGGTGAGTGATATCACTCATCACATCCAGCCCCGCCTCCCGGCCACTTGCCTGAAAGACAAAGTAGGATTCAGCCATTTGGAGGTAATCCCACCACTGGCTGGCCACGCCCCTGCCTGTTTTTTGGCCATTTTCAGGCCATTTGGGGGGCGTTTTTCAGGCTGTTTTGAAAATGGCCCGAAAAATGGCCTGGAAAACAGTCCGAAAAACGAGCAGGGGGTGGGGCCAGCCAGTGGTGGGATTTGCCAGTTCATCGAACAGCACGGAATATTAACTACCGGTTCACCCGAACTGGTGTGAACCAGCAGCAGACCATCTCTGGCATAAAGGCTCCCTTCAAAAAAACAATTCAGTTGATTCCCTGGAATAATCCACTTCGCAGAACAACTCCCTTTCTTCACAGAACAACCCAATTTGCAGAACAACTAAGCAGTTCCAAACAACCAATAAACTAAAACCTAGCCACTAACAGTTTCTGCTCTTTCCAAGTTTATTTTTCCCCTTTTTTGGTAAATATATTTCAACTAACCCTCTCTGCCTCCCTTTTTTGTGGTCATGGCGGAGAGCTGGGAACGGTTTGGCTCCACGGAGCTGTCTCCCTTGTTTCCATCAAAGGACCAGTTCTAATTCTGCTCCGTTTTGGAGTTTTCGATACGATACTTTCCTAACGTTAGAGTAAAACAAGACCCTAAGACTCAGAAATGGAGAACTGAGGTCAGATTTTTCTTTCTGAGATCACAACTCAGGAAAAAAAATTGAAAAAAAAAATCTTAAATGTCTCTTATCCAGAATGTTGTTCTTGTGGTCCTTCGCGGCTGCAGCCTTAATATGTTAATGCAACCCCCTTAGAAGTCTTTCTTCAGCCTGAATTTCTATATTTCCAAATTCTCTTGACTCTTTTAAGCCATTGTTTGAATGGTTGATCATTGCGTGAAAGGACAGAAATACCAACTCCTTTCTCAGATATCTCTGTCTTTCAAAACCGGATGATCTCAAATTGGTCTTAATTGTTCAATGGTGTTTTTTCCCCAGAGAAGAGAAAATTAATTCTGCCATAATCTCTTTCTACACCTTCGGAAGTATCAAATAAAGAGGGTGGTTTTAATCAGGAAGAATATTTTAAGAGCAAATATTTATTTTCTCTCATGGACTCCACAAAAAGAAAGTGTTTTCAATGCTGTGTTTTGTTTTGTTTTCCCGAGTTGAACCTTAACTCCTGTGAAGAGTAGAATTCCAAACTTTGTTGGAACGGGATGAAAATCTGTTATATGTCCTGGAAAAGAGCTGAATAAATATATTAGTGAGAATTCAAAAGAGCTACTAGATAGTCCTTGAGTTATGGCTTGCTGTTGGGACCAGAATTTCAATCCCTACGCGATGCAGATCATTAAACATCACATCACCAGATCCAGTTTTGCAGCTGCTTCTACTGGGGGTCTTTAAGGTGAATCCAGTTTTCCCAGTTGACTCTGCTTGTTGGAAACCAGTTGGAGATCGCCAGTTGTGATCATGTGACCTCAAGATGCCGCAAAAGCCAGCTGGTTGCCGAGCCAACCAAATTGCAAATGATGTGACTGCGGAGGTGATGTGACTGCCATAACTTGGAAGGATGGATTGCTTTTTTCCGAGATTGTCATAACTATGAACTGGCATTAAACAAATGGTCGTAAGTCGAGGACTACCTATGAATAAGAAAGCTCTTGGGCTGAGTGCACTTTTAGTGAGAATTTGAACTTTTACGTAGCACTTTCTCAAAGTGCAAGGTGTCTATAGCCATACGCTTGCCCTCAAAACAACCTCCCAAAACTGAATTATTCCCATTTTTTAAAAAAAGAGAATAAGTCAAAGGTAATTGTCCAAAATGCTTTGCTGGCTGGATTTATGGAACATGTGAGATTAGATTGAAATGAGTCTTTGGGGAGACAACTTTCCTCATTTCGTGGCAGTCTATTGCCTTAGCATGTTGTATAATCATGTTATACGATAATATGGTTTACTGGTTTGTCAGGACTGACCGTGTTATGCAAAACCCAGCAATTGTGTTTTGTTAAATCAGATTTAGGGTTTTGCGTGCTGTGGAAATGATGCCACTGAGAGGCGTGAAAATCCTTTTTTTTTTTCAATTATTATTATTATCCCATTTAAGTAAGTGTGGGGAAATCCTAAATACAATTTTGTTTCAGCAGGCTGAGCACGGGGGAAAGAAGGAAGGAAGGAAGGAAGGAAGGAAGGAAGGAAGGAAGGAAGGAAGGAAGGAAGGAAGGAAAAAGAAAGAAAGAAGGGAAGGAGGGAGGGAGGGAAAGAAAGAAAGAAAAAAGGAGGGTGGGAGAGAAAAAGAAAGAAGGGAAGAAAAAAGAAAGAAAAGAAAGAGAAAGCAAAAAGAAAAGAAAGAAAGAAAGAAAGAAAGAAAGACAGACAGACAGAAAGAAAAAGAGAAAATAATCTGGGTGATTTCATTGAATTACTGTATATACCAGATCAAAAGGGCTAGAAACTTTTTTTTTCTTACAAAAAAAAATGGAAATCAATCAGTATTGAAGTTTTGGAATTGTTTTTGCAGAAATCTGCAGGAAAGAAATCCAACGCTTTGGGAACAATGGCTTACTTTCACATCAGCATAAAAGTCTTGTTTTCAGGACCAGGGCTCAGCACATTTCCTTACTGTCCTAAAGCAAAAAAAAAAAAAAGCCACAAACAACAACAACAAAAACACCTTGTGCGTTTTTCATTTAGCTGTTTTCTAGCCTTCACACCCGTTGTTTTGTTCTGTTGCAGTTTGTTTCTCTCTCTTAAGCATGCCTGTCTCTTAGGAGAACCAACCTACTGGTAAATGTACTATTTTGCCTTGTCCTATGCTTTCCATCCTGGCAGTAACCCTGTGCTTTGGTCCCACCAGTTTGTCCCCAAGTCCTCGGCTACTTCAGTAACATTTTTCCCCCCTTTCAGTAGGCTTTGTGTTTCATGTTTTGATTGGAAGGAAGGGAGGGAGGGAGGGAGAAAGAAAAGAAAGAAAAATTTATACTAGAAAAATATACAGGAAGAAGGAAGGAAAGAAAGAAAGAAGGAAGGAAGGAAGGAAGGAAGGAAGGAAGGAAGGAAGGAAGGAAGGAAAGAAAATTTATACTAGAAAAATATACAGGAAGGAAGGAATGAGGGAAAAAAGGAAGGAAAGAAAGAAGAAAGAGAAAAAGAAAGAATTTATACTAGAAAAATATACAGGAAGAAGGAAAGAAAGAGAAAGAAAGAAAGAAAGAGGAAGGAAGGAAGACAAATTTATACTAGAAAAATATACAGGAAGGAAGAAAGGAAGGGAGAGAGAAAGAAAAGAAAGAAAATTTTATACTAGAAAAATATACAGGAAGGAAGGAATGAGGAAAGAAAGGAAAGAAAGAAAGAAGAAAGAAAGAAAGAGAAAAAGAAAGAATCTATACTAGAAAAATATATAGGAAGGAAGGAAGAAGGAAGGAAAGAAAGAGAGACAGAAAGAAAGAAAGAAAAATATACAAGAAAGAAGGAAGGAGGGAAGACTTTGAATGAAAGAAAGCTCTAGTAAGGAGTCCTGTTCTCCTTACGATTTGCATTCCCATTTGTTTCATGTCCGGATACTGATGAGTTTTGTCCTTCTTGACAGTTTCATGAGGTCTCAAATGGTAGCTTGGTCCTTCTCAAGTATTCCCTGACTCCACCTCCACCTGATAAAGATTGATGGAAAGACATAGGAACAGGTAGGGATTCATGCCAAAGAAGAAATGCCCTACTGCCAAGATCATCTGTCCCACTGACGTTATTGAGATTGCAAAGACCTGTATTTTATCATCTACTAGCCAATAACAAGGTATTGCCCGGATATTTATTTATAGGGAGGAAATGTCTGGACCAAACATAATTTCTAATGTTGGATTTTCCCCCTTACCAGAGGGAGCCCCCTTGTGGAATACTGTGAAGCCGTTAGCATGGCAATTCCACTGCGCTGCACAGTAGAAGCCATTTTACGTCACAACAGGCTATATCTTAACAGAACACACACACCCCGAGGGGTTTTAGGTCTGTCTTACCCCCACAGTATTGGTTTTTCTGATTTTTCTTTGAAGGCATTTCGCTTCTCATACAAGAACCTTCTTTAGCTCTGACTGGATTCCATTCCCCTCCATCCTGTCAGAGCAGAAGAAGCTTCTTGGATGAAAAGCGAAATGTCTACAGAGAAAAAAAATCAGAAAATCCGGTTGCCTCTTGAAAAAGCACCTTTTTGGGACAACCGTGACCTGGATAACTAAAAATCTCCGCAGATGCTTTCCTTTGTCCATTCATCCAAATCTCTGCCTTACATCTCTGGATGTTGAGTGGAAAAGGAGTCCATGTTTAAGTGGAATTGAATACAGGTAGTCCTTGATTTACGACCACAAATGAGTCCAAAATTGAGGTTGCTAAATGAGAAATTTGTTAAGTAAGTTCTGTGTCTTGTTACAACCTTTCTTGCCACACTTGTTAGCAAAATCGCTGCAGTCGTTAAGCGAGTCACACGGTTGTTAAGTGAATCTGGCTTCCCCGCTTGGCTTGGCTTGTCAGAAGGTCGCAAAAGGAGACTATGTGATCCCAGGAGGTTGCAAGTGTCATAAATGTGAATCAGTGTCCAAGCATCCAAATGTAAATCACATGGCTGCAGCGGTCGTAAGGGTGAAAAGTGGTCGTAAGTCACCTGTGCCGTTGTAACTCGGGTCATGAAATGAACTGTTGTAAGTCGAGGACTACCTTGAGGACTATCTCCTCAAATTCTACTAATAAGAGAGATGAAATCTAGCCCTTAGAAAAGTAAAATTATCGAATGCTCCTAGAAGGCTAAAAAAAACACCACATTTTCTTTTTCCATTTTATCTTTCAGGGAAGCTTTCAATTTCCCTTAATTGCGGGATTTTTTCTTCAAAGGCGAAAAGAACTAGCTCCATAGATTTTAAAGGTTGCAACATTTCATACTTTCGGGAACATAAAAATCCATTAAAGGCTGACATTGTCAGCTTGACCCCTGAAAAAGAAAAATCTAAAATCCATAATGTAATCTCTCCGTTAGGGACAATCAAAATAGAACGGAGGGGAAAAATCTTCAACCTTTGAAAATTGGTACCTGCTTTTCTCTTGGTTTTGATGGCTCTGGATTTAAAAAAAAAATTAAAGCATCCGAAGGTACTCCTTGACTTACGACCGCCAATGAGCCCAAAGTTTCCACTGCTAAGCAAGACAGTTGTTCAGAAAGTTTTGCCTCATTTTGCAACCTTTCGTGCCGCAGTTGTTAAGTGAATCGCTGCCGTTGTTAAGTTGGTAAACATGGTTATTAAGTGAAACTGGCTTTTCCCATTGACTTTGGTTGTCAGAAGGTCGCAAAATGGGATCGTGTGACCCCCGGGACACTGCAACCGTCATAAATACAAGTCAGTTGCCAAGCGCCCAAATTTTGATCGTGTAACCATGTTGCAACGGACGTAAGCATGAAGAATGGTCAAAGGTTGCTTTCTTCAGTGCCATTGTAACGCCACAAACGGTCACTAAGTGGAAGATTGTAAGTCAAGGACTACCTGTAATCATAATTTACGTCTCCCCTAAAGTATTAGTAGGCATAGGGGGACGGTACATGAATTAACAACCGGTTCGGCGAGCACCGAAAACGTGAACTCTGGTGCACGCTCACTTCCCTCACACGCGTGCCATCTGCACATGCGCCCGACCTCCCAGGGAGGTGCTTCGCTTGCGCGTGCACATTGCACACATGCAGGTGGCATCAAAAACAAGGCTAAATAGGACAGCTTAGCGCTGGGGTAGGTGGGCGACCCACCCACAGGTCGTAACTACCGGATCGCCCGAACCGGTGCGAACCGGCAGCAGCCCACCACTGTTGGTAAGGCTCTTTGAAAAGTAAATCAAACTCTCTTTTTAATCCTTCAGTGCAGATACAATTTTTGTAGGACTATGTTATACCGCCAAGAACCTAAAAAATAAGCATTGTTAGGTCAATGGTTTCCCCAAATTTTTCCTGTGTGTTAGAATGACACACACACACACACACACACCAGTGGTGGGATTCAGCCAGTTCGCACCTATTTGGGAGAACCGGTTCTTAACTTTCTAAGAGGTTCAGAGAACCGGTTATTGGGAGAAATCTCCTTTTGGCTTTTTTCCGCTTTACAGGGCTAATCCTGTAAGGAAGGCAGGAAGGAAACATTCTGGTGTTGTTTCTAGCCTAATCTTTATTGCCCTCCTTACAGAAACTGCCTCTCCGGTTAAACCTTGTTACATTGTCACAGCTAAGGCAAAGTGCCCATCAACCTGAGTAATGTTGACTTGGCCACACCCGCACAGTCACATGACCACTAAGCCCCGCCTACCCACCTGGTCATTAGGACAGAGAACCGGTTTTTTAATTATTTGAATCCCACCACTGACACACACCCATACCTTCCTTGGTAGATATGTGGCAACTCCAAGTAGCATCGATTTTTTTCCCCAAAGCTATAAGTGAATGCACAATGGCCTTTTGTGAGCAGATAGCAAGAGGGGTGGGTTCCGAATTCTTTTACTGCCGGTTCGGTGAGGGACGTGCTTTGGGCTACGCACACATGCACAGTAGTCAAAAAATTGCTTCTGCGCATGCACAGAATAAAAAAAAACAAGAGAACTGGTTCAGGTGCATGGGCGGATGAGTTACTACCTAGTCGGCCAAACCAATCCGAACCGGTAGGAACCCACCTCTGGATAGCAATCATCATCAGAAGATATCCTGGTTACTATTGGTGCTAAAACTCAGAGCAATCCAGATGTTAATTGTTCCGCTGAGAATCATTTCCAAGGCTGGGGTACATGATTGAGTGAGATGCAGACTCTAAATGTTTTAGAGAAATACCTGTTTCTCATTCTTCGCTACTCTAAGATGCATGGACTTCAACTCCCAGAATTCCTCAGCCAGCTGGCTAAGGAATTCTGGGAGTTGAAGTCCACGCATCTTAAGAGTTGTGAAGGTTGAGAAGCATTGCTCTTGGAGCACATCCCAGGTGCTATTTTTTTTTAAAAAAACAATCTTTAACACAATATTGTTACCGTCCGTCATAGGGCAAACACAAACAGCAAAAATAAAAAAATAACCCTGGCTTTACAACCAGTGCGAAACCGTTTGTCTACACAGACAAACACTCTCTTTACAAGCCATGTTTACACACCTAACATCTCCTCTGAACTGCACTTTTTTGTGTCACTTTATTCTTCTATTTTCCCTCTTCTCCTTTTTTTAGAAGGGAAAGGATGCAGTTGGGGGGGGGGAACTTAGTTAATTGCCCCACAGCAAGGAGTGGGCTGCTGGGAGTTTGCAGGGATTCGGGAGAACCTCTACCTGTGCAGTTCGGAGAACTCCCAAATCCCACTACTGGCTGGCCCTGCCCAGCCCGCCCCTCCCAGGAGTCCCCACGGGGTCCATTTTGTATGCAGGTAAGTGCAGGGAATGCTCGGAGGCTCGGGGAGGGTGGAAAATGTGCCTATCAGAGCCTGGGGAGGCCATTTTCGCCCTCCCGGAGGCTCAAAGAAACTCTCTGGAGCCCGGGAAGGGCAAAAATGCCCCCCTCCCGTGGTGCAGGAGGCTGACTAGGCCACGCCCAACATGGCCACACCCATCCAGGAACCGGGCAGAGAACCCCTTGCTAAAACCTTCGAAGCCCACACCTGCCACAGCTCTCTAATAAATCCTTTTCCAAACCCCCCACATGCAAACAATTAAGCTTTACTCAGAATTAAATCCATGTAGGGAAAAAGGACTCTCTGGGTGCTTATGATTATGCCAAAATCCCCCAAAGTATTAATGGTCAATTTCCAAGAGGTTTCTGATGTTTAAAAGTATTATTACAAATATATGAACAAACAGAATACAGGTAGTCCTCAACTACCGGAGGCTGGGGAGGGTGAAAAACAGCTCCAATGGGCCAACCAGATGTTTGAGAACCAACTTCCGGTTGGGCGATTGGGGCCGTTTTCTGCTTTCCCCAGCCTCTGGAAGCTTGAAACCTGGGAAGGGCGCTCCCCTGGACCGCCAAAAGGGCAAAAATCAGCTGGCGCCGGAACTGACAGCTGGCATGCCACCAAATATGGCTCTGCGTGCCACCGGTTTGCCATCATGGCCCTCCACCATTTCTAACAGATGGCAGTCCAGCCTCTTCTTGAAAGCTTCCAGGGATGAAGCTCCCACAACTTCCGAAGGCAACTTCTGTTCCATTGGTTGATTGCTCTCCCTGTCAGGACATTTCTCGTTATTTCCAGGTTGAATCTCTCCTTGGTCAGTTTCCATCCATTATTCCTTGCCTGGCCTTCGGGTGCCTTAAAAAATAGCTTGACCCCCTCCTCTCTGTGGCAGCCTCTCAAATATTGGAAGACTGTTCTCCTGTCTCCCCTGGTCCTTCTCTTCACTAGACTAGCCATGCCCAGTTCCTGCAACCGTTCTTCCTATGTTTTAGTCTCCAGTCCCCTAATCATCTTAATGTCAGCGTTCCAAATATCATGCAGAATTAGATCAGAGTCAAAGGCAAAAACATGCTTAAAGTTCCAATTTAATAAGGGAGGCATGTTGGCATCGTGCTATGGGATCCCAACTCTGGAAGTTACATCAGAATCCCACCCAGTTAAAAGTTCACGATCTTGTCCCCACACCCACAGTCCATCACATGGTCCAATCTTCTTCTTCCACGCTAGCACCTACGCCCAACTGCTTCCGATCAGGTGCAAAGGTTTGGGAGACTAAAAAATGACTTTGAGCTTCTAGGAAGGAATTTATTATTTTGAAAACAACACATTCTACCCCTTGCTAAATCCCCCCACCCCACTTTAGAGTCTCAACATCTTACAAAGTAACAAAGGTGGGATAAACATCTCATACATAAATAGTTGAAATGAGAATTAGCACATTCAATTAAATCTTCCAACATTTTTTTCATGTAAAAGATAAAGGCAAGGAGGAAAGGTGCCAGCCAAATGACTGCTGTAGGATAACACAGTTAAATAATTATAAAGTTCCCGTGAGCCTTTAAAGAAAATAGTATATTTTCGCAGGAAGGTTTAAAAAAAAAACCTTGGTAACTATATGACCATCGAACAGCTTCAAAAAAAGTAAGTTTTAGCCATTGAAGAACTAAAAGTCATCTTCTATTCATTTGGACTTGCTTTTCAAATTAGATGGAAACTCCACTCCAAGTCTGATGATAAAAATCACGAGCTGGTTGCAAATATTAGACTTGCTTTTGACCTAGGAGATCATGAGTGAAATCCCAAAACATGCTTATTTGTGTAGGACAGGGGTCAACAACACTCAAAAGAGCCATAAAAAGTCCTAACCAGAAGCCCACGTTCAATTCTGCAGCCAATCAATTCCCCCCACCATAGAGTCTCCTCCTAGGGCGGTGTTCTTTTTTCTCTACCTGTCCTAACCCAAAACCCTATCGATTGTGGAACTGATCAGTGACAGGGAGCCGCAGCAGAGGGATGAAAGAGCCACATGTGGCTCCAGAGCCGCAGATTGCTGTGCCCTGGTATAGGACATAGAGGGTTGCCAAGCTAGGCGGACCAAAAAAAATCGCATTTTCTATTCCTAAAGATCAGGGCTTTTAACTTTCAAGGGACCTCATTTTTTTTTTTTTTTGAAACAAATGGCAATGTGGAATCTTGGCAAATCCAGTCTTTCTCAGTTATGTTTCAAATGCAGGATTCTTATTTTTATTTTTTTCTGTTGTTGAATTTGGCTCTTCCATACGTTAGCGAGTAATGACGTTTCTGTATGTTTCCTCCTTTTTCACTTGCTTTGATCGGATGTTTCTTCACTCAGATGTTCTGGGTTGGGCTTAATCTGAATCGAAAGTGGAGTTTACAAATACACTAGACAGCTTTCACTCCTGTTAAGTGTAAATACTCGACGCATCCATTCCATTTGTGTAAAAAAAAAATAAACAAAAAAATAAAGCACACACAATTTAAAAAAAAAGAAAGAAAGTTAAGATGTATGTTTCATACCATCTGTGTCTCCGGGTGTTTATTGAGTGTCACGCTTATTTGAATTTGCGGCCCTGTTTTTCTAGAAATGCAATCGATAGGTTCAAGGAATGGAGGATTAACATGGTGGCAGAATGGATCTGATCTTTTCATGCAATATGCGAGGTGTCAATGGATCATTCCCATTTATTTATTTATTTGTTTTATTGGAATTTGTCAAACAAAAAGAAGAAGGAAGAAGAAGAAAGGAGGAGGAGGAGGAGGAGGAGGAGGGGGGGGAATAAAAATGCAATGACAGGGATGATAGCAGTGGTGGGATTCAAATAATTAAAAAAACGGTTCTCTGTCCTAATGACCAGGTGGGTAGGCGGTGCTTAGTGGTCATGTGATCATGTGGGTGTGGCCAACTCAACATCACTCACGTCAATGGGCGCTTCGCCTTAGCTGTGACAATGTAATCAGGGTTAACCGGAGAGGCAGTTTCTGTAAGCAGGGCAATAAAGATTAAGCTAGAAACAACACCAGAATGTTTCCTTCCTGCCTTCCTTACAGGATTAGCCCTGTAAAGTGGGAAAAAACAAAAGGAGATTTCTTCCAACAACTGGTTCTCCGAACTGCTTAGAAAGTTAACAACCGGTTCTCCCAAATAGGCGCCAACTGGCTGAATCCCACCACTGACGATAGGTACATTAGTGCACTTATGCACGCCCCGTCTACTAACCACTTAAGTATGAAGTAAGGTCCACGGAAGTCAATTTGTGATTGAAACTCTGAAAATTTGTAGTTGAGACAACTGAATCCGGTAGGGCATTTCAGACTTTGGCAACTCTCTGACAGAAATCGTGTTTTTTACAGTCAAGTTTAGAACTATTTACATTGAGTTTAATATGCACGCCTATTATTGCGATTAAAACAGGAAAAAGTCATTTATAGGTAAAACAGTACTACATATAATTTTGTACGCAATACCTCGGTCTGACCACAAGCGACGCTGTTCTAAGTTATCCAAACCGAGAATTTCGAGCCTGGTAGCATAAGGAATTCTATTCTGTACAGAAGAATGCCAGACTTTTCTCGTGATGAAGACTTTTCATTTGATTTCAGACGATGTTTGAAGAAACATGTTAGTCTTTAAATTGCTGCAAAAACCAGGGATACAATCGGAGTTTGCTCATTGCCAAGGTAGTCCTTCACTTGTGGCCACAACCGAGCTCAAAATTTCCGTTGCTAAGGGAGAGATTTGTTAAGTGAGCTGGGCCCTGTTTTGCAACCTCTCTTGCCACAGTTTTTAAGCCAATCCATGCAGTGGTAAGTTAGTAACACAGTTGTTAAGGGAAAATGGCTTCCCCGTTGCCTTTGCTCGTCAAAAGGTTGCAAAAGGGGATCATGTGGCCCCGGGACATTGCAACCGTCATAAGTACAAGCCAGTTGCCAAGCATCTGAAGTTTGATCACGTGACTATGGGGATGCTGCCGTAGTTGTAAGTGTGAAAAATAGCCATAAGTCACTTCTTTACAGTGATGTTGTAAATTCAAAATGTTACTAACCGAATGGTTGTACGTCAAGGACTACCGTAATTTTCAGAGTATAAGACGCTCCGAAGTATAAGACGCACCTAGCTTTTGGGGAGGAAAACAAGGGGAAAATATCTGCCTCTGCTCCCAGCAATTTGCCTCCTTGCAACAAACAGCAAACAGTACAGACAATATACACTATTTGTGGTGTTACATTTCTGACTATACTTGTACAGATGCTCTTAAAATTGATGTGGCTTTCCAGAAGTATAGTTATTCTCTGCTATTCAAAAGAAGATACAATAGCACTGGGCCTCTTCAGATCAAGCATTTATTTTAAAAAGCTTCTTCATTTTGTTAAGCTGTCTAGAGCAATAATAAAGCAGTCTTTAAAAAATAAATCTAATGATTTGAACATTCTATAGGCATTTATAGTTATTGACTTACTTAACCTCCTTGCAGAAAACAGCAAACAGCCTGATTAGGACAAGAAAAAAAAATCTGCCTCCCAGAAATTTGCCTGGTGGAGCAAACAGCAAGTTTCACTTTCCATTTCAGCAGGGGCCTCCCGATCATCAGCTGTTTCAGGCTGCAGGGATTGCTCTAGCCTATTGCAGCCTCCGCAAACCCAATTTTCCCTGTTTGCTGCAAGGAGGTAAATTGCTGGGAGGCAGAGGCCAAAGTGTGGGGGCCAGTGGGTGGGTGGGGCTACATTCGATGTATAAGATGCACCCAAATGTTCACCCTCTTTTAGGGGGGAAGGTGCGTCTTATACTCTGAAAAGTAGGGTAATTTGGGCCACCTCTGAGATGTTGTGATAAATGAGGTAAATTCCTGTTGTCAACCACGTCAAACTTTCAAGAAGAAGGATGGCCTATTAAGGCAATACAGGGAGTCCTCGACTTATCACAGCTTGTTTAGTGACCATTCAAAGTTACAACCGCACTGGAAAAAGTGACTTAGGATTGCTTTTCACACTTACAACCATTGCAGCATCCCCATGGTCACATGGCTCGCAATTCAGATGCTTGCCAGCTGACTCATAGTTATGACGGTTGCAGTGTCTCTGGGGTAGCCTGATGCCCTTTTGCAACCTCCCGAAAAGAAAAGTCAATGGGGAAGCCAGATTCACTCAACAGCTGGGTTACTCACTCAATAAGTGCGATCAGTGATTCACTTAATAGCTGGGCTAAGAAAAGGTTATAAATTGGGACAAAATTCACTTAGCAAATGTCTTGCTTAGCAACCAAAATCTCGGGCTCAATTGAGGTTGTATGTTAAGGACTATCTGTAAATCGATCCTAAAGTATTTTAGCCAACGTCAGAAAAGGCTGTTTCCTAATTGCGATGAACATGAACAATGGTCGTATTCAGCCGATTTGGACCGGTTCTAACCAGTTCGGGTGAACCGCTAGTGGCGACCTGCAGATGGGCCAGCCCACATGCCCCAGTGCTATGCTGTCCTATTTATCCATGTTTTTTAAGCTGTGCGCATGCATGCAAGCCACATGTGCAAGCCACGCGTGCAAGTAACAATTTTTAGTGTGCGACAAATCGGTGGTAAAATTATGTGACACCCACCTCTAAACATGTCCCTTGCGTCTTCCCATCCGTACTTAAATTCAACCCAAAGGGAAGATTTTAATTTTTTTACTCTTCTCTCTCCCTCCCACATGGACAAATACATACAGTGGAGTTGGTCCAGAGATGGTATTCAGCTGGTTCGGATCGGTTCGGATGAACTGGTAGCGCTGAGGATCAATTGGCCCCACCCACCCACCTCTGCCCTATCCTGTCCTTTATTTTCTTGCTTTTAGCTCACCTTAATCGCGCGGCACAGTTGATTCCACCCCCCCTGCTATTCTGTTTATTGTTGCTGACTTGGAAGGTAATTAGCTGAGCTTCTAAGTGCTCCATTTTCAGTGCTGTGCACAAGCGCTCACCGAACCAGTTGTTAAACCAGCAGCATCCCACCACTGGGTTGGTGCAACATTCACACATTCCATCTCTGCAAAAACTCCTTAACTTGAGAGACCGCCTGCTGCCAATTACCTCCAATAAACCAATCAGATCCCACAGATTAGGCCTCCTCCGAATTCCATCCGCCGGCCAATGCCGACTGGCGACTACCCGGAGGAGAGCCTTCTCTGTGGCTGCTCCGACCCTCTGGAACGAGCTCCCCGTGGAGATTCGAACCCTCACCACCCTCCAGGCCTTCCGCAAAGCCCTTAAAACCTGGCTGTTCCGACAGGCCTGGGGCTAAAGAGTTTTTTGCCCCCCTCCTCGAATGGTATGGTTGTTGTGTGTTTTTAAATTGTGTACTGTTCTGTTCGTTTTTTACCCCCTGTCTGTATCCCTTCCCTGACTGAATTGTGAGCCGCCCTGAGTCCCCTTCGGGGAAAAGGGCGGCATATAAATGAAATAAATCCAATCCAACTCTGGATGGGTAGGTTACAGCTGTCCAATTGTTAAAAGAAAATTAAATTAAATTTTCCTCTGTTCAAAAGTAATGTCATGTCACTGAGGAGTGTGTCAATGTGTTCTATTCAAAACACCCTGGAGATGCGAGGGTTGAAAACAAAATCCATCTTGCCTGTAACAGCTCACACAACAGAACAACACAGATAACAGAATAACAGAACTGAGAGGGATCCTGGAGGTCTTCTAGTCCAACCTCTGCTCAAGCAGGAGACCCAATACCATTTCAGACCAATGGCTGTCCAATCTTTTCTGAAAAGGTGATGGAGCACCCACATCTTCTGAAGTCAAGTTATTTCCACTGATGAATTGTTCTCACTGTCAGGAAATTTCCCCTTAGTTTTGGTTGGTTTGCTCCTTGATTAGTTTCTATCCATAAATTGGGAATAGCCAGGAACTCATTCCAAATGCAATAAAGCATCTATACTTATAGAAAGAATGTGCTTTTAAGGATAAGGAAGCACAAGCTTGCGTGTTTCAGACTTTCTGCTGTAAAGGCAGAGATGGCTCTCAAAACTCAAGAGAGCCTTGTAAAAAGGTTAAAGCATTTTGGATAAAAATATGGTGGATTATGCAAAATATTTTTAAAAAGAGGATAAAGTTTACCCCTCAAGTTATTCTTGTTAGGTATAACTACTGATTGTACTGTCATAGAGACTAACTTGGTTTTGAACCTAACAACGGCAGCAAGACTGTTGGTGGCGCAGAACTGGAAGAAGGAAGATTTGCCTACTATTCAAGAATGGTCATTAAAAGTAACAAACTTAGCAGAGATGGCTAAAATATCAGCATATTTTAAGGACTATTCAGATGAGAAATATAAGCTGGAATGGAGAAGATGAATTGATAGGGAGGTGGGGTGTTGGGGGGGAGGGTGGGGGGAGGGAGGGAAATATACTAGGTTAGATACGATGTGTTAGATCTCAATGTAATGCGACTTCACATGTATACTGTTTTTCTTTAATTTCTCTGTAAAAATAGGATAAGTTAAGTACATTGACATATAGTGGAAAAAACAACAAGGGGAGGAGGAGTGGGATAGAAGAAAGAGGGGGAGAGAGGGCGGGAGAGAGGATGGGAGGGAGGGTGAGAAGGAAGGGAGGGAGTGGATCGGGAGAGAGGAGTGGTAGAGGGGGAGGGGAAGTAGGGTAGAGGGGGATGATGGAGGGAAGATAGAAAGTTGGAGGGGGGTGGAAGAAAGAGGTGTATGGAGAGTGGAAGAGGTATATTGGGTTTCTATTTTGGGGGGTATTGTTGACAAGAGGAATGGCTGCGATTATTGTTTAATGTTGTATGACTCCGGCTATGCACAGTATATATGTGAGTGTATGAAAATGAAAAAATGGAAAATGAAAACTTTTCAATAACCAGAAGAAAAAAAAAGTAACAAACTTAGCAGAGATGGCTAAAATATCAGCATACCTCAAGGACCATTCAGATGAGAAATATAAGCTGGAATGGAGAAGATGGATTGATTATATTCAAAATAAATATGGGACTAAGAAACTCCAGATAGCTTTTGACTGAAAAAACAAGGAATGACATAACTTGTTTAGAGTTAGCTTAACAAAAGAGGAGTTAAAGTATAAGTGAGGATGATGCTAAAGTCTTTTTTTTTAAGTTCACTTTAGAATATAATTGTTAAAGATTTATACCCTGTATTTGCTCTGGGAAGTCGGGGGAGGGAGTGGGGGAGAGGGTTTGAGAGGGGAGGATGGGAGGGAAATATTTGTAAAAGCTTGTTAAATTTTCAATTAAAAAAAAACCCTCAAGAGAGCCTGACTTTGGCTCCAGATTCAGATCTCTTGTGGACCCCCAGGAAGCTGTGCGAGAGATAAGAAAGCAAAGGTAAGTTAAAATACAGAAAGTCCATTCCTATAGATTCCTTGAACTTTGGAATTCTTGATGCTCTCTGAACTTGGAGAGTTCATCTGTTGGAGGAAACATCTGTTTCCTTGCAGATGTTTCATCACCAACTGTTCCGACCCAGGCTTCCTTAGAAAGCAAGAAGCAAAGTCTTGGTCCTGGCAAAACCCCTTTTATTTACACGACTGTGAATTCTTTCCATTCACAGTATGAAAGGCTTAGCAAATAGTCTTTCAGAGGAATACTTATCTACACGCACCTTATCTCGTTTGGAGAGCTGCCAAATAACTAGTTTCCAAATGCAGGGCAAGGCAAAACTTGGCACAGAGTCTCTTATAGTCACAAACAGAACTCTCCACTCTTGAAATGACCGAATCAACGAATTGTTTCCTGCAAATGCCCACTCCCCGTACGCTCCTCTTTTGTTTTCTATGGGAGGGGCCAATCACCTCCAAGGCGTGGCTTTACTCCTAAGTCGACCCTGCTTTCTTAGTTGTTCTTGTCTTCTGGCAGCTCTGCGCATGTGCACACTGGGAACAGGCTCCAGCTGTTCCTCTGCCTCACTGCTGTCTATCTCCCCCTCTGCCTCCGACACAGAGCCCTCGTCTGAGCTTTCCTCAACCTCTAGGACTGGCCCATGTTCTTCCCCAACCTCCTCGCTAGCCGCCGATGGGCCACAACACCAACCAGGTAACATCATCAGTGCTAGAAGGAGTGGGGTTTTCGGAGGAGGAGGACTGTGGATCCTTTGTTCTCTCTGAGTGTCACGCCCCACTCCATTCCATAATTAGGAAAGAAGACCAAGAGACTCCATGGGTTGGAAATCCAAAGTACTTTTACTAATTAGAAATGGTAAGCAAGCAGCAGTGAAGCAAAATCTGAATAATATGGCGCGAAAGCAATTGATATATAGCAAAGCCCGTTCCCCCCCCTTAGGATCAAAGCTCCAGTCCAATCATAAGTCCTTCAATTGTCAGGTGTGAGATAACTTCAAAAAGACAGGCCAAGATGGAATGTGAAGGCCGTTGATGCAGGCGGGAAACACGTACGCATGCGCAATCCCAACGACTGGTACATCCTAGAACATTCCTTCATCAGTCCTCCAGCACATCAATTAAAACCCTCCCACATACACGCCCCCCCCTTCCCGTTTCATGGCAGCTGAAGCAGCAGCAAAGCAGAAGCTGACATCCGGCCGTCCCCCGGAAAAAAGGCTGTCAGGCCTGGAAGAGAAAAAACAAACAAACAAACAAGACATACAAATAACAAACAAATAAGAGAGGGAAAGGAGAAAAGTCAAGGCTTGTCGGGATAAGAAGCATAAAATTTCTGCAGTAAGCGGGGGGCACGAACGTGGGACTTATCAACCCATTCCGTGTGGGAGGGGGGAAAATGTTTCCAAGCCACAAGGTATTGGATGCGATTACGGTGCCGACGGGAATCCAGAATGTCCCGGACTTCAAAATGACGTTCCCCATCAATAAGTAACGGAGCAGGTGGAGGGTCATCTGCGGGCCGTAGGTCGGAGACTCGAACTGGTTTGATGAGGTTGATATGGAACACCGGATGGATCCGGTTGAGATGTTTGGGCAATTGCAAACGAACAGAAACAGGATTGATAACTTTCACAATCGGGAAAGGGCCAACATACTTGGGACCCAATTTCTTCGACTTTTGTGTAGTATGCAAGAATTTCGTGGACAAATACACTAAATCTCCAACGTGGTACTCATAAGGCTGAGAGCGTTTCTTATCAGCCTGCTTCTTATGAGCCTTATGGGCAGCGTCCAAGGTGGAAAGAGTAAGGGGCCAAAGGCGACTGAGACGTTCACTCCAGTCTGCAACGGAAGGAACCTGAGGCTGGGCCGTAGGCAGTTCGGGGATAGGAACAAAATCCTGGCCGTAAACGACCCGGAAAGGGGTGAAGCCCGTGCTGGAGTGAACCGAATTGTTATAAGCCACTTCAGCATGCGGCAACAAGTCCACCCAATCGTCCTGTTGATAATTGATGAAACAACGTAAATATTGTTCAAGAACGGAATTAGTACGTTCACAGCCGCCATTAGTCTGAGGATGGTAGGCGGAGCTAAGGCCCTGGGTGGAGCCAATGCGCGTGAGGAACTCCTTCCAAAATTTAGATGTGAATTGGACTCCACGATCGGAGATAATACGGTCGGGGACCCCATGCAAGCGGTATATGTGAGAAAGGAATAATTTGGCCAACGCCTTGGCGGAAGGAATCTTGTGGCAAGGCACGAAGTGAACTTGCTTGGAGAACAAATCAGTAACCACCCAGATGACGGTGTGCCCTTGGCTCTCGGGAAGCTCTACAATAAAGTCCATAGAAATCTCCTTCCACGGGGCAACCGGGCGAGCGACAGACTGCAGAAGTCCGTGTGGTTTCCCCGGCGGCTTTTTGGCGGTAGCGCAAACCGGGCAACTGGAAACATAAAGTTCAATGTCCTTTTTCAAAGAGGGCCACCAGAATTGTCTCTTCACAAGGTGCAAAGTTTTGACGAACCCAAAATGACCCGCCATCCTGGAGTCATGCGCTCGACGAAGGACCACAAGACGTAGGGAAGCGGGGATGTATAATTTAGCACCAATCCACGGTAGATCGTCCCTCATGGTGCACTCGTCCCGATGGTTCAGGAACCAGTCGTCCTGAGGAAGAGCTGCCTTGAGGTCAGAAAGCAGATCGTGAGGCACGTCCTTTTGGGCCTTGGTCTGTTGACGTGTGAGCACCGGAGCTGCCAAGAGTGGTTGGACGATACTCAGTTTGGAACAATTATATTGAGGTAACCGGGACAAAGCATCGGCCATGAAGTTCTTTCCGCCCGGGATATACTTCAGAGTGAAATTGAAACGGTTAAAATATTGGGCCCAACGCATCTGCTTAGGGGAGAGACGGCGCGGTGTGCGCAACGCTTCTAAATTCTTGTGGTCAGTCCACACTTCAAATGGGTGCTTAGAGCCTTCAAGGAAGTGGCGCCAAGTAGCGAGGGCCCAACGGACTGCAAAAGCCTCTTTCTCCCAGACCGCCCAGCGCCGTTCCGTGTCAGTGAGTTTACGTGATGTGTATGCGCAAGGTTGCAAGTTACCTTGGTCATTGGCTTGTAGCAGAACAGCCCCCACGGCGACATCACTGGCATCCGCCTGGACAACGAACGGCCGGTCGAGATCAGGATGTTTAAGAACTGGTTCCGCTGCAAAAAGGCGTTTAAGCTTTTCGAATGCCGCCTGGCATTCCATGGTCCAGTCCAAAGGCTTACTGGGTTTTGGTTTCGGGTCGCCTTTAGTTTTGAGCAAATTAGTAATGGGTAGAGCAATGTCGGCAAAAGAGGGAATAAATTGACGGTAGAAATTAGCGAAACCCAAAAACTTTTGCAACTGTTTACGAGTTTTGGGCGCGTCCCATTCAGTGACCGCCTTCACTTTTCCAGGGTCCATTTCAACGCCATCAGGGGAGATACGATAGCCCAGATAGTCAATAGTAGCTTGGTGAAATTCACACTTAGACAACTTGGCATACAGGTTGGCAGCACGGAGTTTTTTCAAAACAGTGCGCACCAGGTTGACGTGGTGGTCGTAAGTTTGGGTATAAATGAGGATATCGTCTAGATATACGATAACGCCCTTATAGAGGTGGTCGTGTAGGATCTCATTAATAAATTGCATGAATACAGCAGGAGCCCCTTGTAGGCCAAAAGGCATAACCCGGAACTGGAAACAACCAAGAGGGCAGTTGAACGCGGTCTTCCATTCGTCACCTTCTTTGATGCGTACTCTATAGTAAGCTTCTCGCAGGTCCAATTTTGTGAAGATGCGTCCCTTCCCCAATTGTGCCAATAAGTCCTTCATCAAGGGTAGTGGGTAGAGGTTTTGGGAACAGATGGCGTTTAAATTTCTAAAGTCACAACACAAACGAAGAGATCCATCTTTCTTTTCACGAAATAGCACAGGGGCCGCCACCTTGGGGCGGGCCGGTTCAATGAAACCACGTTTCAAATTTTTGTCAATGAAAGAACGCATCTCCTCCATTTCCCTGGGTGACATGGAGTAAATGCGGGGTTTTGGGAGTTTGACCCCGGGCAAAATGTCAATGGAGCAATCAGTAGGCCTGTGGGGGGGTAGAATGTCCGAAGATTGCTCGCTGAAGACTTCCTTAAG
The DNA here is from genome assembly GCF_051295495.1 of Thamnophis sirtalis. Classification (NCBI taxonomy): domain Eukaryota; kingdom Metazoa; phylum Chordata; class Lepidosauria; order Squamata; family Natricidae; genus Thamnophis; species Thamnophis sirtalis. The sequence goes on along the minus strand of NW_028261388.1, from coordinate 6,832,952 downwards.
ATCCAAATACTCTTTCGGAATTTTCTCCTCTCCTGCAATACTCTCCTGCCCCCTAGCGGCCACTTCAGGAACGTTAGTGACGTTTGGCTGGGTTGGAGAGCCCTCCCCCACTGGAGGCACTTTGGAGCGGATACGCAAGCGGCCTGTCCGCCAATTTATGTGAGGGTTCCATTTCCGGAGCCATGGGATGCCCAAAATAAGTGGTCTGTCCATGCCAGGTGCCACCACAAAAGAGATTAATTCAGTGTGGGTACCCATTGTCATCTCCAAAGGTTCAGTAAAAAAATGGGCGGGCCCCCCCCCTGCAATGGATCCGTCTATCTGGCAAAAAACAATAGGGGTTTTCAAAGTGCGCAATTTGAGGCCTAATTTCTCAACCATGGCTGGGTTGATCATGGATCGGGAACAGCCGGAATCCAGTAATGCTAGGAGGGTGGCAGGTGTTCCCTCAGGAGGAACTTTTAATTCAATAGGGAGTAGAAGGGGCCCCTTGTTTGAACTCACCCAGCGAGGTGAAGCGTCGTCATCTGAGTCGTCAGAAGAGGAGTAGGTAGCATCCGCGTCATCCTCCAATGGTTGGGGAAGAGGAGGGGGGTTGGTTTCTCCAGCGAAAGCTGTTTCCCTCTTTTTCTTTTCAGAGCCTCTTGCAGGCTTTTCCTCACGTCTGGGAGGGGGTTGGGCGGAGAGGGGTGATTTCGCCCGACAGAGGGGGGCGGTATGCCCAAGCTTGCCACAGCGAAAACATGTTAAAGGTTTGGATGAGCCAGAAGGGGGCTCTCTCGCGTCGCCTCGGCGTTTGGAAAGCGCTTGAGTAGCAGGAGGGGGGAGGGCCTTGGCAGCCCTTTCTTTCCGCTTCCTTTTTTCTTCAGTGGCATAGCGCAGACGAATTAAGTCAAGCTCAGCGTCAGCCGCATGTTCAAACCAAGTGATTAAGTGCCTCGGGAGGTTACGATTAACACATTGTTGATAAATTTCAGGATTTAAGCCTTCAGCAAATCTGTCCAGCATCGCATCCTCCCCCAGCCTCTCATGAACTGAGACAGACATTGGAATTCTTGGATGTATTCAGCGACAGGCCTGTCATCTTGTTCAAAAGTTAAAAACTTCAATTTGTTTCGCTTCTCAGTCAACGGGTCATCAAAACGTCGACGGAAAGCTGCCATAAAACGGTTGAAATTCCCCAAGAGGGGAGAACCAGACATATGCAAAGCAGTCGACCACGCAGCCGCTTCACCATCCAAAGATAAAAGAACCATTCTGACCCTTAAAATGTCAGATTCAAAGTCCCGGCCATAAATTTCCATGTAATTAAAAACCTGCATGAGGAAGGAGGCGAGGCTAGTAGAAGCCCCATTAAAACGCACAGGCAAAGGAGGGATTTTAGCCATACGGTGCCTTCGGGGGGGAGCCTGGGGTGGAGGTGCTCTTTGATCAGCGAAACCTCTAGCCGCAGGGGGTGATGCAGGCCGAGGGGGGGGGTGGGGGAGAATCCTGGCGTGGGTAACGTTGCCAAGTTCTCCAGTCTCTTTCCTCCTCCCCCCTCCTGTCCTCCAAAAATGTTTGACTCCAATAATCAGGTAACTCACTCCGCTGGGGTCTCCTCACGGGGCCCTGTTGCTGATAATTTCTCCATCCTGCTTCATCGCCTCTTTGGCTCCAATATTCATTGAACTCACCCGCCTGAGGTTTTCTCACGGCCCCTGGCTCCAGCGAAGTTTGTTGAGGAGGTCTTTGGGTAAGTCCAGCATTCCAGCTTGTCTCTATTTCTCTTTGCCCCACTGAAGTTGACCAACGGGGTAGGGGGGAAGGTTCAGGCTGACTGGAAATTTGCAGTTGAAATAAATCTTCGTGCAAAGGTCGGTCAGACGGGCTGGGCTGGTGTAAAGAAAGGTCGGGAGGTCCCAGTTCACTGGAATCCGTCCCCCCAACGGCGCCTTCCTCCTCTCCCGCCGGAGAAGACATTATGTCCCTTCTCGGTAGACGTAAATCTCCTGGAAAGGGGTATTTTCAGATTTTGCTTCTTGTCACGCCCCACTCCATTCCATAATTAGGAAAGAAGACCAAGAGACTCCATGGGTTGGAAATCCAAAGTACTTTTACTAATTAGAAATGGTAAGCAAGCAGCAGTGAAGCAAAATCTGAATAATATGGCGCGAAAGCAATTGATATATAGCAAAGCCCGTTCCCCCCCCTTAGGATCAAAGCTCCAGTCCAATCATAAGTCCTTCAATTGTCAGGTGTGAGATAACTTCAAAAAGACAGGCCAAGATGGAATGTGAAGGCCGTTGATGCAGGCGGGAAACACGTACGCATGCGCAATCCCAACGACTGGTACATCCTAGAACATTCCTTCATCAGTCCTCCAGCACATCAATTAAAACCCTCCCACATACACGCCCCCCCCTTCCCGTTTCATGGCAGCTGAAGCAGCAGCAAAGCAGAAGCTGACACTGAGATTGGTTGTTTTATTGCAGATATTTCATAACCCAACTAGGGAACATCATCAAGATGTCCACCGTAAATGTTTGGAATGGGCAGAGGGCTTCGCTGAAATTCCACAGGATTCCTTTTCACAAAGCCATTGCTGTCTTTTCTAGCAAAACCTTGTTCCTTATTGCACAATTGCTGAATGGAATTGGTACCAGGAAATGAACCCCGTGTTTACATCAAATTTCACACTAGCTCCATTTTTCTCCAGGATTGCACTGAAGACTTCCAGAATCTACATATTTGGTGGTGATCCCCATATAGATTTTTAGTTTAGTTTTATTAAACATTTATAGGCCGCCCTTTTCCCTAAGGGGACTCAGGGCGGCTTACAATAATAAGGGAGGGGAGTGCAGAACAAAGATGGAGAACTCATCTGCGAATGTCGCTTATTTATTTATTACATTTACATGTTAGCCATTTCACTCTGCAAAGTAGCTCTTACTGATTCTTTAAGTCGAGGCGCAGTCACTGGGGTGGAACATTATTGGAGTCCTATAGCTTTATAGATTAGATCAGTGGTTCCCAAACTTGGCAACTTTAAGACTTGTGGACTTCAACTCCCAGAATTCTCCAGCCAGCAGAGCTCTGCTGGCTGGAGAATTCTGGGAGTTGAAGTCCACAAGTCTTAAAGTTGCCAAGTTTGGGAACCACTGGATTAGATTAACAGAGTTGGAAGGGACCTTGTAGGTCATCTAGTCCAAGCAGGAGACCCTGCACCATTTCTGACAAATGGCAGTCCAGTCTCTTCTTGAAAGCTTCCAATGATGAAACTCCCACAACTTCTGAAGTCAACCTCTGTTCCATTGGCTGATTGAGCAATATCGCTGTCAGAAAATCCCTCCTTATCTCCAGGTTGAATCTCTCCTTGATCAGTTTCCATCCGTTATTCCTTGTCCGGCCTTCAGGTGCTTTGGAAAATAGCTTGACCCCCTTCCTCTCTGTGGCAGCTCCTCAAATATTGGAAGCCTGCTCTCCTGTCTCCCCTGGTTCTTCTCTTCACTAGATTAGCCATGCCCAGTTCCTGTAACCGTTCTTCGTATGTTTTAGTCTTCAGTCCCCTAATCATCTTTGTTGCTCTTCTCTGCACTTTTTCTAGACATCTATTTTTATAGTGTGGTGACCAAAACTGGATGCAGAACTCCAGGTGTGGTCTTACTATGGCTTTGTAGAGTGGTATTGGTGCTTCCTTTGATCTTGATTGCATCCCTCTGTTAATGCACTTTAGGATTGCTACGAATATCCAAAAGTTGCTTCATGTTTCAGAAACATGAAGAGCCGAGGTGGCGCAGTGGTTAGGGTGCAGCACTGCAGGCCACTTCAGCTGACTGTTATCTGCAGTTCAGCGGTTCTAATCTCACCGGCTCAAGGTTGACTCAGCCTTCCATCCTTCTGAGGTGGGTGAAATGAGGACCCAGACTGTGGGGGCGATATGCTGACTCTGTAAACCGCTTAGAGAGGGCTGAAAGCCCTATGAAGCGGTATATAAGTCTAACTGCTATTGCTAAGATTTATGTTAAATATCTTGGCATTGTGGAAATTAAGCTCTTAACAAACCAGGCTTTTGTTTAGATATTTTTTATCCCGCCTTTATTTTTTATTTTTTTTATAAATAACCCAAGGTGAACAGGGTCAGAAAGCAAATTATGCTTTGACAAAGTAAGTTGCTGGTTGCTTTGCTGCTAACATTTGCAAACAATATCTTTCTGGCTCTCAAATATGATTACAATCAATCTGTCCAAGTTCAGCTCAGATGGATTAAGGAACAAAACATTTCTGACAGATTATTCATCTTCAGCCATTATTTATTTATTTGATGTTTATCCTGCCTTTATTATTTTAAAAGTAATTTAAGGCAACGAACATGTGTCACCTTCCTTCTTCCTCCTCTTCTTCTTCACCACAATAACAACCCTGGGAAATGGGAAGAGAGAGAGGGTGCTGGTGCAGTTACCCAGCTAACTTTCGTGCCCAAGGTAGGACTAGAACTCACAGTCTCCTGGTGATTGGTCCAAAGTCTTCCAGCTGGCTTTCATACCTAAGGCAGGATTAGAATTTAGAATCTTCTGGTGATTTATCCAAAGTCACCCAACCGGGCTTTCATGCCTAAAGTGGAATTAGAACTGAGAGTCTCCTCCTTTCTACACTAGAACTTTAATTGCTACACTCTTATTAGACAAGGCATTAACTTTGGATTATGATCTGCTTGCTTTCTTATTAGCTCTAATTGATAGAGCACATTAGGGATTTTTTTTAAAAGCTGGTATTTCTTTTGTAATATTGAACAGACCTAGAAGTATTATAATTTGTTTTAGGTAATTGTGACACAGAGATTGGGGTTGCTGCTGGAAACGTGGAATTCAGGCCAGAGGTGGGTTCCTACCTGTTTGGCCCAGTTCAACCGAACCAGTAGTAGAATGCTGGCCAAGGTTGCAGAACCAGCAGCGACCCAGGCTGGCCATGCCCCTGAACCAGTTCCCCAGTCGGCGCCAGTGCTGCCACCAACTTCCCCCCCGCCCCCCAATTTTCATTGAACTGTACATGCATGCAGAGTATGCGCAAAGCGTGCACATAAGCGAACCGGCAGTAATGCCGGCTGAAACCTACCTGATTCAGGCATATCAGCCATCAATAGACACAGAGATAAACCACATTTACATGCCATTCAAAAGAGGCAATAAAAAAAGAAGAAAACAAAAAAGACAGGACCATATCCCCTCCAGCAGCCAATACCGAGAGAAGCAGGGCTGAACACTAGACAAACAATCAAGCAGAAATCAACAGTGTCAGGAATTGTGCAGCTGGTATCCAAATGAAGCCATAGACACTGACATGAACGTCTACTTTTATATAAATATAAATATTTATATAAATATATAAATAAATATATCTTCAGCAAGTAAGATAGTCGGGCAAACAGGAGTATCGTCAGGTAAATCAACACATCAGGAACATTCTGAGGTAAATCACAGTGCGCTCAGAAAAAAGCGGGAAGGGAAAGGGAAACTCCTCCTCCACACCCACAGCAACCAATCACAGTGCAGATTCCCTCACCCAAGAACCAGCACTCTGCTATCAATCAACCACGCGATTGATCAATAGCAGGTAAATCACAGAGGTAAATCACAGCGCACACAGAAGAAAAAGGCGGGGAAAAGGGAAACTCCCTCTCCAAACCCACATCATCCAATCACAGCGCAGATTCCCTCACGGGGGAGCCAGCCCTCACCAATAATTCAACCACAACTGTTTGGTTTGGCTCACTGCTACAACTCCGCTGCTCCACAAGGAGAAAACTGCATTCCCACCAACACAGGCAAGGCAAACTAATGAAAATAAACATGGAGCAAACAAGGGATAAAATCCTACCGGTTCGGGATGGTTCACCCGAACTGGTAGTAAAAAAAAATGCTTAACAAAGTAAAAAAAATGTTCCGAACATCAGCTGTGCTGCGCAATGGTAGGAACTTTCTTTTTACTTTTTTTTAGTATTTGGGGTTTGTTTTTGCTCCCAGGAGGCTTCCCTGAGGCCTGCTAGGCCAAAAATGGGGGGGGGATTTCTCCCAGGAGGCTTCCCTGGGGCCTGCTAGGCCAAAAACGTGGGGTGGAAGGAAGGAAAGGAAGGAAAGAAAGAAAGAAAGAAAGAAAGAAAGAAAGAAAGAAGGAAGGAAGGAAGGAAGGAAGGAAAGAAAGAAAGAAAGAAAGAAAGAAAGAAAGAAAGAAAGAAAGAAAGAAGGAAAGAAAGAGGAAAGGGAGGAAGGACCACAAACCTGGCACTAGACACAACTTCGGAAGATACCTTAAAAGAACACAGCAATCCAGGGCTGGAAGGGACCTGGAGGTCATCTAGTCCAACCCACTGCTCCAGCAGGACATTGTTAAAGTGAGTTTCTGTATTTTGGCCCCCGTCACATGACTACATAGCCACGCCCGCCCAGTCTACTACCACCACCACCAAGCCACACCCACAGAACTGGTAGGAAAAAAATTTAGATTTCACCACTGGAACAAACTCCACACTCATTAGCAATGACGGTGTTACCTACTTAACATCCACAAGCAAACAACCAAGGATCAGACCCCACCAAGATCCCAAGGTTATATCAGGAACAACTGCAAAATAGCAGGCAATGTTTTCATGGAAATATATATATATATATAAACTACTAATCCGAAGGCAGAAGGGATAATAATTCAAACCTCACTTTCTCACCCTCTGTTCTCGGAACAATAATTGACACGGTGCATTTAACCGATTCTGTATGAAGCATTGGAACCTGCAAAGTGGCATGTTTTTAATAGCTCAATTGCAAGCACTCTAGCCAAAGTCGTGCTGAAATTACCCTTGATGATTTCTCGGTAAGCACAGATACACATACAGTTATAAAAAAAAATGACAACTGCAAGTCAGTTCTGCCAAAACAAAGGCAAAGCAAAGGAAATAATAGCATGTGACAGGCTGACAGGGGGCCCCATATGGCAGCAACAATAAATGTTCACAGTTTCAGACAAACAAACTTGAGTGAAAGGAATTTGGCTCCCTTGATGCTCCTCTGACATTCTTCGGCGGTGGGAAATTAATCCTGGTCTCTCCATGGTCCATGGACCCGCATCCTTTTCGCGGGACGATTGAGCAAAACGTGATAAAACCTCGGCGCAGATGGCGCGTACGCTTCCCAATGAATGCCCATAAGGTCCCTTCTCTGACAAAACTGGAAACCAAGCCCAGCGAAACAGCAGGCGTCCCTTCCGGACACGGTAGACAGAATGCAAACTGTGTTTTTGGCATTTCGCAGCAGATGGGGTTGGCAAACATTTGCAAACTGTTGAGAGGCTTCCAAGGGATCGGTCTTCATTGAGAAGTACTTGGGAGCCAAGTCAGGAGATCGATGGCTTTAAGGATTCAGCATAGTTTTATCTATTTATTTCGTTTGTCAAACATGTACAGGTATAAGTATGAACATAAGTACGAAAGAATTGAATACAAATAGATGGGGACAGTATAGGACAGGGACGGTAGGCATGCTGGTGCGCTGATGCACGCCCCCTTTACGGACCTCTTAGGAATGGGATGAGGTCAACAGTAGACAGTCTTAAGGTGAAAGTTGTGTGAGTTTGGGGAAGAAACCCCAGAGTCAGGTAGTGCATTCCAGGCGTTGACCACTCTGTTGCTGAAGTCGTATTTTCTGCAATCGAATTTGGGGCAGTTTACCTTGAGTTTGTATCGATTGTTTGCCCGTGTATTATTGCGGTTGAAGCTGAAGAAGTTGTTGACAGGTAGGATCTTGTAGCAGACAATTTTGTGTACTATGCTTGGGTCAGATCATAGGCGGTGTAGTTATAGGTTGTCCAAGCACAAGATTTCGAGCCTGGTGGCATAAGGGATTCTGTTGTGAGCAGAGGAGTGGAGGACTCTTCTCGTGAAATACCTCTGGACTCGCTCGATTGTATTAATGCCCGATATACAGTGTGGATTCCAGGCAGACGAACTGTATTCGAGAATTGGTCTGGCAAAGGTTTTGTATGCCCTAGTTTGCAGTACAACGTTACAACGTTAGTACAACGTTACTGCAACATTACAAATTAGTACAAAGTTAGTACAATGTCAGTGAGAGCAGAAACCTCACTGAAGGAAACCGACTCATTAAAAGGTTTTACTTTTTTTAAAAAAAATGCATGTATTCGATTTATATGCTTCCCATTTCCCTGCTGGAGCAACTCTGGGTGACTTACAGAAGTAATAAAAAATTAAAATTCAGAGAGATTGTAGGATCCCTGGTGCTCTACAGACTTGGTTGTTTTCGTGCAGACATTTCACAACCCAACTAGGTAGTATCATCAGTGCTAGACGAGGTTGGGGTTTACCCAGCCACTAATAGGCACGTCGTAATAAACAACATCTGCATACTATTCAAAAGGCATAGCTAAAAAGGAAACAAAAGACCAATATACCTCCTCACCAGCTTTCCTGCAAAAGCTTATAACGTGTATGCAAAACACGACTTTTTCCCGTTTGAACCTATTGGAGATACACGAAGAGGAAAGAGAGCAAGTGATCCACAATTACTCCGAGGAAATGCAAGGCTCTGAACCACCGATCCTCAAACTACGGCCCCTCCGATGTAAAGTATCCAGCCCGCAAAGTGGTGGGATTCAGGCCCACCCCTCACTGTTGGCCTTATCATCCAGCGAGCATCCACTCCAGCTGCACTTCTGGTTAGTTACTTCACCGGTTGTGGTGCACTTCTGATCATACCGCTGCTGCCGAAGGGTGCAGGGTAGGGCCAGCTGATTGAGGGGGTGATCTTGCCAGTGTAGCCACGTGATCCCGGGCCAGTGAGTGAGTAGGGGAGGGGCTGATGCTGGCTTGAAAAGCCGCTCTGCTGCCAGCTTATAAAGTAGTGCTTTAAAAGTCTTTAGAAATGCTTTTAAAACAGTCTTTCAGGATGTTTTTCGCAGCCATATCCGGTTCGGACTGGTTCGGCTGAGTAGGTAGTAAGAGGAGGAGAGGGGCGAGTACAGCAAGGACAAAGCAAAAATGGCCTGTTAAATTAGACACGTCCACCTAGTCACATGACTACCTAGCCACGGCCACTCAGTCACATGACCATCTAGCCACGCCCACTCAGTCACATGACCACCTAGCCATGTCCACCCAGCCCGTCCTATCACAGTCTGAGGGACTGTGAATCGCCACCCCCCCCCACCACCCCCATTTAAAAAGTTTGAGGACTCCTGAGTCGGAACAGAAGGAATGGTGATTCTACTCATCTTTGGATTCATTTGAATTAACACCTACAATACAATACAATACAATACAATGAGTCCCCTTCGGGGGAAAAGGGCAGCATATAAATAAAATAAACATTCAACAATACAATACAATACAATAGCAGAGTTGGAAGGGACCTTGGAGATCTTCTAGTCCAACCCCCTGCCTAGGCAGGAAACCCTACACCGTTTCAGACAAATGGTTATCCAGCATCTTCTTAAAGACTTCCAGTGTTGGGGTATTCACAACTTCTGGAGGCAAATTCTGTTCCACTGATTAATTGTTCTCACTGTCAGGAAATTTCTCCTCAGTTCTAAGTTGCTTCTCTCCTTGATTAGTTTCCACCCATTGCTTCTTGTTCCGCCCTCAGGTGCTTTGGAGAATAGTTTGACCTCCTCTTCTTTGTGGCAACCCCTGAGATATTGGAAGACTGCTATCATGTCTTCCTGTTCGGTTTTGAGATTTCAATCTTCACAGTTTTGATTTTGGCGTGAAGGAAGCAAGTCACCGGTTCATCAGTGCGTTTTCCTCCGACATTATGTGTTCTTGCTGATATCTCACATCTGATTCTGTGCAGCACATGCAACACAACGTGACTGTAGCAAGATGACAACGTGTATACGATGACATCACCTCAAAAAAGCTGCCAGAGCCATGTGTATAAATCAATCCAGGCAGGTTTAGGAAATCAGTAACGCCTGGCAAAACTTCCAAAGAAGGAAGAGAGGGAGGGGGAAGGAAGGAAGGAAGGAAGGAAGGGGGAGGGAGGGAGGGAAGAAGGAAGAGAGGGAGGGAAGGGGAGGAAAGAAAGAAAGAAAGAAAGAAAGAAAGAAAGAAAGAAAGAAAGAAAGAAAGAAAGAAAGAAAGAAAGAAAGAAAGAAAAAGAAAGAAAGAGGGAGAGCGGGAGGAAAGAAGGAAGAGAGGATGGGAAGGAGGGAGGTGGGAGGAAAGAAAGAAAGAAAAGGAGGGAGGGAGGAAATGAGGGAGGATGGAGGGGAAAGAAAGAAAGAAAGAAAGAAAGAAAGAAAGAAAGAAAGAAAGAAAGAAAGAAAGAAAGAAAGAAAAGAAAGGGAGGGAGGGAAGAAGGAAGAGTGGGAGGGAGAGTGGGTAGGAAGGGGGATGGGGAGGAAAGAAAGAAAGAGGGAGGGAGGGAGGAAGAGAGGGAGGGAGGGTGGGTAGGGGGAGGGGAGGAAAGAAAGGGAGGGAAGGAAGGAAGGAGGGAGGGAGAAAATAAGGAAGAGAGGGAAGAGGGAGAGAGGGAAGATGGGCGGGGGAGGAAAGAAAGAAAGAAAGAAAGAAAGAAAGAAAGAAAGAAAGAAAGAAAGAAAGAAAGAAAGAAAGAAAGAAAGAAGGAGGAAGGGAGGGAGGGAGAAAAGAAGGAGGGAGGGGGAGAAAAGAAAGAAAGGAAAAGGGAAAAAAGAAAAAAGGAAGAAAAAAGGAAGGGAGGGAGGAAAGGAAAAAGGATTTCAGGGCTAAGAAGAAACTGGGCAATGTGCAGTCATTTTCTTAAAATCTCAACGGGAGAAGATTTTTTAAGAGACATCAAAAAGAAGAATCTTTCTTCTGCAACCGTTTTCATTGCCAAAATCTGGACATCCTCAAAGACAGGTATGAAAGCCACATTCCGGCTTCCCAGAGGATACCTGTACCTGTTTTCTTCAAAGCTAAAACTGAACCTCACTCATACGAACAGCCCCACCAGGGAGGGGAAAAGGTTACACGTTGCTAAAGGCAAACCAATACGGCAGCTGACATTTTTATTTTGCTATTCCTCCGGGGACTTTCTTCGATATTCTCTGGCTTTTGAAAGGATGTTTTTTTCCCCAAACCAAACAAGGACAGATAAAGGGAATGTCACGTATAGATAGTCCTCAACTTACGACCACAATAGAGCCCAAAATTTATGTTGCGAAGTGAGAAATGTATTAAGTGAGCGTTGCCCCATTTTACGACTTTCCTTGCCGCAGTTGTTAAGTGAAGCCCTGCAGTTGTTAAATTAGTCACACGATTGTTAAGTGAATGTCTTCTCACTCCCATTGTCAGAAGGTCGCAAAAACTGATCAAGTGACCACAGGATACTGCAACCGTCATAAATGTGAATCAGTTGCCAGACATCTGAATTTTGATCCCACAGGGATGCTGCAACCGTCAAAAGTGTGAAAAATGGTTATAAGTCATTATTTTCAGCGCCGTTGCACTGGGTGTTGAAGTCCACAAGTTTTAAAGTTGCCAAGTTTGAAGACCCTCGGCTGTAGTAAAAGGATCTTTAGCATGTTTTCCAACAGCCGCAAATGTTAAACAAAGGATCAAAACATGCCAACATGTCAGACTCCAAAACCCAAGAAAGACATATAATGATTCTTCCATGCAGATTTCTTTATTGTTCCTCGCCTAGAGACAGAATCTTGCCAACCTAAAGCAGACTTCTACCAACATGAAGCACGTACTCTGGGAACTATTAGGGAGGGCCTGTCTTCACCCTCTTTCTCCCACACAAACAGAATGGCCTCTTACTCCTCTGGAATGCTCCCCCTCCTTCCTGGGAATCCAGACTACAGTCCACTACACAGCATTTATTGAGAATCCTTTGTTGTTGTTGTTCAGGCGGTAAGTTGTGTCTGACTCGTCTTGGCCCCATGGACCATAGCCAGGGGAGATTCTGCATGGTTTGGCGACACCCCCCCACCAAATCCCACTCCTGGCTGGCCCTGCCCACCCTGCCCCTCCTCTCTCAGGAATCTGCACACCACCCATTTTGGATGCCAGGTAAGCACAGAGGTAAGCGTGGCGTGCACAGAGGCTCGGGGAGGGTAAAAAATGGGCCTCCCGGAGGCACCAGAAGGCCAGAAATGAGCCCATTTCCAGCTTCCAGGAAGCCTCCAGAGCCCAAGGGAGGCTGTTTTCGCCTTCCCGGAGGCTTGAGAAAAACCTCCGGAGCCCAGGGAGGGTGAAAACGCCCCTCCCGCGCCAGAGATGCGTTGCTCCTGGTTTGGCCTGGATCGGGCAAACCGGAAGTAGTGGCAGCGGGAGGCTCCGCCCACTCACCTGGATGCTTCTGCACGCAAGTGAACCAGTAGTAAAAAAAACAGAAAACCACACCTGCCCCCTGCCATGATGCAGGAGGCCAACTAGGCCATGCCCACCATGGTCACAGCCACTCATCAACTGGGCAGAGAACCCGTTGCTAAAATTTTTGAAGCCCACCCCTGACCATAGCACACCAGCCCTGTTCTCCACTGCCTCACAGGGTTTGCCCAAATTCATGTTCATTGCCTCCATGACGCCATCTAACCATCCCATCCTCTGCCATCCCCTTCTTCTTTTGCCTTCCCTCTTTCCCAACCTCAGGGTCTTCTCCAATGCATCCTCTCTTCTCACTTGGTAGCCGTTCTAGTTGAGCTTCAGCTTCCGTATCTGTCCTTCCAAAGGACCGTCTGAAACAACGGCCACCAGATCTGGACACCCAACAATTCAGAAGGCCAGTTAGAGAGTAGCAAAAAGTTCTGAAAAATCTGGGTGACCATTAGATGGCCTCTCTTGCTATCTTGGGGTTTCCTGGATTGTTGACACCCAGATTTGGTAGCGGTAACAAGAGATGGTTGTCTCGCGAGGTCCTCTGTGGTTGCTCACTATTTTGTTGTGTGTTTTGGCGAGAGTTCTCTTTCCCTCTTCTCCTCAAACATTGGGCCTTTGCTTGCTTGTAAAACTGTCTAAGTTTTGTAATGTCCTTATTCTACAAAAAATTGGGGAAAGTATACCTTTAATTCAGTGGTGGGTTGCAGGCGGTACGCCCCAGTATCGGCATACCGGAGCCTGCCGGAAGCACCAGATACCATTCTGGTATGGTGCTCCCAAGGGCCCACCCACCCGCCCTCATTCCTTACCTGTATTTGAAGGAAACGGGCCATCTGAGCACAAGTGCGCAGCGTACGGTGCCTGCTAGAGCATCGCGGAGGCGTCGCGGAGCATCGCAGAGGCGTCGCGGAGCATCGCAGAGGCGTCGCGGAGCATAGCAGAGGCGTCGCGGAGCATCGCAGAGGCGTCGCGGAGCATCGCAGAGGCGTCGCGGAGCATCGCAGAGGCGTCGCGGAGCATCACAGAGGCGACGTGGAGCATCGCAGAGGCGTCGCGGAGCATCGCAGAGGCGTCGCGGAGCATCGCGGAGGCGTCGCGGAGCATCGCAGAGGCGTCGCGGAGCATCGCAGAGGCGTCGCGGAGCATAGCAGAGGCGTCGCGGAGCATCGCAGAGGCGTCGCGGAGCATCGCAGAGGCGTCGCGGAGCATCGCAGAGGCGTCGCGGAGCATCACAGAGGCGACGTGGAGCATCGCAGAGGCGTCGCGGAGCATCGCAGAGGCGTCGCGGAGCATCGCAGAGGCGTCGCGGAGCATCGCAGAGGCGACGCGGAGCATCGCAGAGGCGTTGCAGAGCGTCGCAGGAGGTAAGGATGTAACGGTTGCAACAGGATCCGGAAGTCACCAATGCTTTAATCCTCTCTGTCCGCTGATTTTTTTTCCCCTCTACATAAATAGAGCGCTTCCTCTCTAGTAGAATCTTACCATGAAATTCTCCAGATCCATTTCTATATTTTCAATCCTTTAAGCCGTCAATCCTATTTTCATGCTTAAGCATGAAGGCTAAACTTCTCGGAAATGGTCAACTGTTTGATTGACCATGGAATTCTGGTGGACATTGAGTCTCCGTGAGTCAATAAACTGTACCTTGGAGGTTAAAAAAAAAACACCTTTTGACATTCCCACCTCACCTTACCCAATTTTCTTTCTTTCTCCTGCCTTGCTAAGACATGTGTCCAGACTAAGATCTCTTAACATATAGTTGTTAAAAACAGAACCTGTTTTTGAAAAAATATATTGTTATTCTTTACATATAAATATATGATGTAGCACGATGTAAAGAAGATGTGGAGACTCTACAAAGAGTGCAGAGAAGAGCAACAAAGATGATTAGGGGACTGGAGACTAAAACATATGAAGAACGGTTGCAGGAACTGGGTATGTCTAGTTTAATAGAAAGAAGGACTAGGGGAGACATGATAGCAGTCTTCCAATATCTCAGGAGTTGCCACAAAGAAGAGGGAGTCAAGCTATTCTCCAAGGCACCTGAAGGTAGAACAAGAAGCAATGGGTGGAAACTGATCAAGGAGAGAAGCAACTTAGAACTAAGGAGAAATTTTCTGACAGTTAGAACAATTAATCCGTGGAACAACTTGCCTCCAGAAATTGCAAATGCTCCAACACTGAAAGTCTTTAAGAAGATGTTGGATAGCCATTTGTCTGAAATGGCATTAGAAGAGCTCCAAGGTCCCTTCCAACTGTTTTTATGTATTCAAAATGGATTGTGATAGATGATAGATACAATACAATAATACAATAGCAGAGTTGGAAGGGACCTTGGAGGTCTTCTAGTCCAACCCCCTGCCTAGGCAGGAAACCCTATACCGTTTCAGACAAATGGCTATCCAACATCTTCTTAAAGACTTCTAGTGTTGGGGCATTCACAACCTCTGGAGGCAAGCTGTTCCACTGATTAATTGTTCTAACCGTCAGGAAATTTCTATCATCTATCTATCTATCTATCTATCTATCTATCTATCTATCTATCTATCTATCTATCTATCTATCTATCTATCTATCATCTACCTACCTACCTACCTACCTACCTACCTACCTACCTATTTACTACCATCTATCATCTATCTATCATCTATCAGGGACAGCCACAAAGAAGAGGGAGTCAAACTATTTTCCAAGGCACCTGAGGGCAGAACAAGAAGCAATGGGTGGAAACTAATCAAGGAGAGAAGCAACTTAGCACTGAGGAGAAATTTCCTGACAGTGAGAACAATTAATCAGTGGAACAGAAGTTGCCTCCAGAAGTTGTGAAAGCTCCAACACTGGAAGTCTTTAAGAAGATGTTGGATAGCCATTTGTCTGAAACGGTATAGGGTTTCCTGCCTAGGCAGGGGGTTGGACTAGAAGATCTCCAAGGTCCCTTCCAACTCTGCTATTGTATTTATTTGTATATATTGAATACAGTATAATTGTCTTGGTGCTCCACTTGCCATAAAACAAAGGTAAGAACAAAATAACATGTATACTATTTTAAACAGAGCTTGCTGTACACTAATTTCTGACCATCATATTCTAGAATAGTGATGGCTAACCTTTTTGCCATCATGTGCCAAAAGCGGGGGGAGCACCGAGGGTCCTGGATGCACGTGTCCACACCCATAATTCTATGCGCCCTCCCCCATGCATGTAAACCCGACCACCACCACCCCCGCACTCCTCCCACTTTTGGCACATGATGGCATGGTGGACCCGTTGTTCGCCTCCGCCCCCCAGGCTCCAGACTCTTTCTACGAGCCTGGGAAGGGCAAAAAAGGCCTCCCCCCTCCACCAAAGGCCAAAAACGGCCCATTTTCTGACTTCTGGTCAGACTGGAAGGCCCGTTTTTTGCTGTCCCTAGGCTCCAGAGGCTTTCTAGGAGCCTGGGGAGGGTCAAAACGGCATCCCCCCCCCCGGAGGCCCTCCGAAGGCCAGAAACTGCCCATTTTCCTCCTTCCGGGTTGCCCATTGGGCCGTTTTTCTCCCTCCGGAGGGAGAAGCCACTTCCCTGAAGCCACTGGAGGGCAAAAAACAGCCCAACGTGAAAACCGGAAGTTCAGGAATGGACTTCCGGAGACTTCAGGGAAGCCTCCTAAAGCCTGGTCCCAGTGACCGACTCAGATTGGATCTTACAATGAGAAGACCATATGCTGGTGGTGGGATGCTGGGGTGTCCTCAGAAGAGTTCAGTTAAGGAAGTCTTCATACACAAACTTTGTTTCTCGTTATGGGTATTTTAAACATTTTAAAGATATGGGATAATTGGTTTCCACTAACAAGCATCTGCAGCTGGAATCTCTCCTTCTTTCTTTCTTTCCTTCCTTCCTTCCTTCCTTCCTTCCTTCCTTCCTTCCTTCCTTCCTTCTCCCTCTTTCTTTTGATTTCTTCCTTCTTCCTTCATTCCTTTTTTCTTTAATTCCTTCTTTAATTTCTTTCCTTCTTTCCTCCCTTCCCTTCCTCCCTCCTTCCCTCTTTCCTTCTCCCTCTTCTCCCTCTTTTCTTTCCCCTCTTTCCTTCCCCTCTCTCCTTCTCCCTCTTTTCCTTCCCCTCTTTCCTTCCTTTGACATTTCAACACAATTGATATCAAGAGCTTGCTCCTCTAGAGTTTTTAAAGGCCTCTGCCTGCTCTTTGGCATTTGTAGATTTTTGAGTTCCGTCTGAAAAGGTTATCTTCATAGCAACCACGGCTCTCCTCCTGGAGTGATTTTAACTTTCTGCAGTGAACCTCTTTAAATAGGGGGGGGGGGAGTACCATGAATTCTCAGTGGTTCATTTGACATTCTGACTAGAAAGGAGTCAGGCAGCCATCCCTGACAAGGGTGGTGAATAACCATCACTGGAAGAAAATGCATTAATCTTTTCTGGGCATCTTCCTAACATTTAGGAAGAATAAAATGGTTGATTGGCTTTTAATTTTGTACCATCGGCCCACAGATCCTTCTCAATACCACAGGCACCTCCATTCAGATATTGGTCCCAGTTTATAATCCACTCTGGTCATATTGATGGTGGTGGGATTCAAATATTTTTACTACCGGTTCTGTGAGCATGGCTTTGTGGGCATGGCTTTATGGGCATGGCAGGGGAAGGATACTGCAAAATCCCCATTCCCTCCCCACCCCACTAACCTACTTTCCAGCTCTGTTCTCCTGTTCAGGGCAACAAAAGAAGATCAGCTGGGGGGAAGTAGGGGCGTGGCCAGCCTATTTGCTGGTTCTCCGAACTACTCAAAATTCCCGCTACCGGTTCTCCAGAACCTGTCAGAACTGGCTGAATCCCAGCTCTGGTTTGTTCCCCGGACTTATTGTTTACAGAATAACAGAATGATAAAGCCGGAAAGGACCTTGGAAGTCTTCTAGTCCAATCCCCTGCTCAAGCAAGAAACCCTACACCGTTTCAGATAAATGCTTATCCAATCTCTTCTTAAAAACCTCCAGCGATGGACCACAATTTCTGAGGGAAAGCCGTTCCACTGAATAATTGTTCTGTTGGGAAATCTCTCCTAATTTCTAGATTGGTTCTCTCCTTGATTAGTTTTCATCCATTGCTTCTTGTCCTCTTGGAAAATAGGTGGACCCCACTTTTTATGGCAATCCCTCAAATATTGGAACACTGCTATCGTATCACCTCCACTCCTTCTTTTCATTAAACTAAGGTAGAGGTTCCCCTTGCATATATGTGCTAGTCGTTCCTGACTCTAGGGGGTGGTGCTCATCTCCGTTTCAAAGCCAAAGAGCCAGCGCTGTCCAAAGACATCTCCGTGGTCATGTGGCCGGCATGATTAAACGCCGAAGGTGCATGGAGCGCTGTTCCCTTCCCACCAAAGGTGGTTCCTATTTTTCTACTTGCATTTTTACATGCTTTTGAACTACTAGGTTGGCAGAAGCTGGGACAAATAACGGGAGCTCACTCTCATTAAGTGCCGCTAGGGATTCGAACCACCGAACTTCTGATCGACAAGCTCAGCATCTTAGCCACTGAACCACCACGTCCCTTTCATTAAAGAAGACATACCCAAATTCCTGCAACCGAACGTTTAAGTTTAAGTTTAAGTTTTATTTTATTTATATGCCGCCCTATTCCCTAAAAGGGACTCAGGGTGGCGAACAACTTAAACGGGAAGGGGAAACATACAAGTACAAAATAAACATATTAAAATGACCAACAACCACACCTGTCAAGAGGGGAGGGGAGCTCATCAACCCCAGGCCTGCCGACACAGCCAGGTTTTAACAGCTTTTCGGAAAGCAGGGAGAGAGGTGAGGGTCCGAATCTCCGCGGGGAGTTCATTCCAAAGGGCCGGAGCTGCAACAGAGAAGGCCCTCCCCCGGGTCGTAGCCAGATGGCATTGGCTGGTGGATGGAACCCGGAGGAGGCCGGCCCTGTGCGATCTAATGGGTCTTTGGGAGGTAATTGGCAGCAGGCAGTCTCTCAAGTACCCAGGTCCAATACCATGAAGGGCTTTATAAGTAATAACTAGCATCTTGAAGCGTATCCGGAGACCGATTGGAAGCCAGTGCAGCTCGCGGAGGATAGGTGTAACGTGGGTGTATCGAGGTACACCCACAATCGCTTGCGCGGCCGCGTTCTGGACCAGTTGAAGTCTCCGAATGCTCTTCAAGGGCTGCCCCATGTAGAGCGCATTGCAGTTAACTACCAAACGCATTGTCAGCACACTAGGTGACATCCTCACCTCTGGATCTGGATCTGTCTAATTTCATGGCGTCTTCTGTGCTGGGAATTAAGTCAGCTCATTACTAAATCATCTGCAGAACATCTGAATTCACACCACACACATGCCTTTGCTTGAAGCGATACAACGGACCAGCTCTCTTCAGTTTGAAGGCAGTCCATTCTCCCACTGGCAGGAATATGTCACTCTGGCTGTTTTCGTCTCTTCCCATCAAAGTTCAGTTGCCATAATGCTGTTCTCAAGTTTTTCATCCTTATTAGGTCGGAAAACACTCCAGGCTCACCTTGACGTTACTTCGGAGAAGAAGATATGGTGAGATTGACACAGAAATGCTCTCAGTACCAAAGTGAAATTACTGTATTTTTTGGACTATAAGGTGCATCAGAGTATAAGACGCACAAAGATTTTGAAGAGGTAAATTTTTTTAAAAAGTCTTTGCACTCTACAGACTGCCCAAACCCTCTGCACACCTCATTTTTTGTGAAAAATTGGGCATGCAGAGAGTTTGAAAGGCCTGCAAAGTGCTCCTTGGGGCTGGGGAGGGAATGAACAAAAAACAGCCCATTTTTTGCAAAAACGGGGCCGTTTTTTGCCCAAAAAAGGACATGCATAGTCTTTAGGAGGCTTGTAGAGTGCTCCTGAAGGCTGGGTTGGGGGCAAAAATGAGCAACAAATGGCCCATTTTTCACTCGTTTTTGCCCTCTCCAGCCCCCAGGAGCACTTTGAAGGCCTCCTAAACCCTCTGCAGATCCATTTTGGTGAAGGGGGCGGGGTTTTGGGAGGCCAAAAATGCTGTATTCAGTGTATAAGACGCACCTTTCCCCCCCCCCCCCACAAAAAAAGAGGGTAAAAATCTGGGTGCGTCTTATACCCTGAACACAGCATACTTATACTCTTATACTCTGAAAAATAATATATCCTTCAAGGATATTTTCAAGTTTCACATTGGCTGCGATTTTTTTTAATGCTATAATTGATTTGTCGTTGTGGACCACAGTATCGTTCCTCTTCTGCATTTGGTCAGTTATGGTTGAGATTTCTTTAAGGTCTCTTATAATATTTATAAATCACCCAGACCCTTCAAAGCTGAGGGAAATAAAAATAAAATATAAATATAAAAAAGTCCTCCACTCCTCTGTTCACAATAGAATCCCTTATGACACCAGGCAATAAATTTTGGGCTTGGACAATCTGGAACTGCGCCCCTACGGTCGGACATAAGCGTAGTACATAAAATTGTCTGCTACAACGTCCTACCTGTCAACGACCACTTCGGCTTCAACCTCAATAATACACGGGCAAACAATCTATACAAACTCAAGGTAAACTGCTCCAAACTCGATTGCAGAAAATACGACTTCAGCCACAGAGTGGTCAACGCCTGGG
Source organism: Thamnophis sirtalis (assembly GCF_051295495.1). Taxonomy (NCBI): domain Eukaryota; kingdom Metazoa; phylum Chordata; class Lepidosauria; order Squamata; family Natricidae; genus Thamnophis; species Thamnophis sirtalis. Next base: position 6,812,989 of record NW_028261388.1, on the reverse strand, counting down.
ATGCTCTACCTGTCTCCTCAAACCCTCAAACAGCTTCAACCTCAAACTGTCTAGCGTGGACCTCACCCCATTCCTAAGAGGTCCGTAAAGGAGGCGTGCATAAGCGCACCAGCGTGCCTACCATACCTGTCCTACTGTCCCCATTTATTTGTATTCCTTTCCTTTGCTCGTGTCCATGTTCATACTTATACCTACATGTTTGACGAACTAATAAATAAATAAATAAATCTGCATATATATTTTTCCAGAAAAATAAAAAAGAACCCACCAAAAGCCATTAAACACTGCCTCTTGGAATACGGCATCCAGTTTTGGTTGCCACGATGTAAAAAAAAGGTGTGGAGACTCTAGAAAGAGTGCACAGAAGAGCAACGAAGAGGATTAGGGGACTGGAGGCTGAAACATATGAAGAACGGTTGCAGGAACTGGGTATGTCTAGTTTAATGAAAAGAAGGACTAGGGGGGATGTTATAAGGCGAGGTGGCGCAGTGGTTAGGGTGCAGTACTGCAGGCCACTTCAGCTGACTGTTATCTGCAGTTCAGCAGTTCAAATCTCACCGGCTCAAGGTTGACTCAGCCTTCCATCCTTCTGAGGTGGGTAAAATGAGGACCCAGATTGTGGGGGCAATATGCTGACTCTGTAAACCGCTTAGAGAGGGCTGAAAGCCCTATGAAGCGGTATATAAGTCTAACTGCTATTGCTATTGATAGCAGTCTTCCAATATCTCAAAGAAGAGGGAGTCAAGCTATTCTCCAAAACACCTGTGAGTAGAACAAGAAGCAATGGGTGGAAACTAATCAAGGAGAGCAACCTAGAACTAAGAAGAAATATCCTGACAGTTAGAACAAATAATCAGTGAAACAACTTGCCTCCAGAAGTTGTGAATGCTCCAACACTGGACATTTATAAGAAGATGTTAGATATCCATTTGTCTGAAGTGGTGTAGGGTTTCTTACCTAAGCAGGGGGTTGGACTAGAGGACCTCCGAGGTCCCTTCTACCTCTGTTATTCTATTCTATTCTAAATCTGCATTTTTTTCCCCACCAAAACAAAAAAACAAAAAACAAAAACCCCAAAAGTGTTAATAATGACAGGAAGCCATTCAATATTCTTGAAGTGACATTTTAAAAACGCACATGTGTTTACTTTTAAGGGAAGTGCCAGATTTCCTTGGCTCATTTGACTGACAATTGAAACACTTGTCAGAAATGTTTCGCACATCCTGGTTGATGGGACGGGTGTTTCAGAAGATGTTTTTGCTACATGAAAACACTGCAGTCGCTTGGAATTACAAAACCCGATCAGATTTTCCAGCCTAGTAATTCTCCCTGTGGGGATTTGAACCTGTTTTGCTTGCTTTTTGATTGTTTCGTTGGAGTTTTTGTTTTTTTTTAATCTTTTCGTACCCCTGGACCGTTTTAGCACCATTGCAAATTGCGTGGCTTCCCATCTGTCATTCTTTGACAGTTCTCCATTTTATATCCAGTGGCAAACATAACTGGGTCAAAACGAACTTTCCACATAATATTGCGCTGACCGTTTCTTTCTTTTTTTTCCTTCTTGGTTTATTAGACAGAGCTGGTAGTAAATGTGAAACTGTAGGAAGTTAGCACCCACCCCTCTCCCAGGAAAACGAGATCTTTTAGGAAATATTAAAAGGGCAGAATATTTCCCTCTAAAAGGGAGGCAGAAACTCATACCCTCCCACCAGTGATGGGTTTCAAATTTTTTTAGAACCTCTTCTGTAGGTGTGGCCTGCTTTGTGGGAGTGGCTTGCTGGACGTGTGACCGGGTGGGAGTGGCCAACTTGTAAAATGTGGTGAAACTCACTTAACAACGCTCTTGCTTACCAACCAAAATGTTGGCTCAGGAACTCTGGCATTTGAAGCACGCAAGTCTTAAAGTTGTCAAGTTACAAGACCCTTGCACCCCTAACCCTTTAGAAAAAAAAACCCCAGGGGTGTTCAAACTTGACAGCTTTAAGACTTGTGGACTTCAACTCCCAGAATTCCTCCTCTCGCTCTTCATCTTGATGATGTGCAGACGGGCGGGGGGAGGGAGCTGGAACCGGTTCTAAACGGCAGGGTAGATTTGTGGAACCTCTTCTATAGAAGAGCTTAGAACTGGCAGGAACCTACCCCTGCCTCCCCCTCCTTTGTCAATGGGTCATTAAGGCCTGGGTCAGTCTATTCTACATAACAAAGATCTACCTCCTTCAGGCAGAGCCATAAGAGGAATTGCCCAAAGCCCTTTCATTACATCATCACCCAGCATGAGTCAACCAAGCTTGGGACTCAGGACAGCCTCCAGAGTTGCCCCTGCATGGCCCCGTGGGAGTCTGACAACCAATCAGAATACAAGCTCAGATTCAAAAGGCCAATAGAGGGTATAAATCTATCTCTATCTCCCACCCAGGTTCTCTTTTTGCCCAGGGTTTCAAATTATGTGATCCTGTCCACCATTAAAAGAATCTTTTAAAACAGCCTCCCTGATTCCAGGGTCTTCCGCCCCACTTGGAACTGAGCCCAGATGGACCTTTCTTCCAACGAAACTTAAGATAACTTTTTTTTTGGAAGACCTTTGTTATCCAGCACTGTTTAATTCTAGATATATTTGATATTTGGATTTTTTAAAAAAAACACCTTTTTTTTTCTTTTTGGTTAGTATTGGATGTTTGTTAATCTGTTTTTCTTTCTTCTTTGCCTTTGTTTTATTTTTGCTGATAAAAGAATAAATACGTTATTTTTTTTAAAAAAAAGAAAGAAAACCAGACCTTTCATATATTTTTTTCCTGGTGATGTATGGATCACGCTTGGTTTTTCTTTTCTTTTTTTCTTTTTTTATTGAAAGTTTTAAAGAATTTTACAAATATATACCTTCCCTCCCCTCCCCTCCGGACCCCACATCCCCTCCCACTCTCCCACCCCCCTATAATCTCCCAGAGCAAATACAGGGTATAAACATTTAACAACCATATACTAAAATAAACTAACTATGTTATGTTATGTTTGTTATGTTTATTGCATTTGTATGCAATAAAGCAAGGGGGAAGGGAAATACAAACAAGAGACAAAATAGACAAGTTAAAAACAGAGCAACAGTCACAACAGTTTAAATGGGGCCGGGAACTCATCAGCCCCAGGCCTGCCGGAACAGCCAGGTCTTAGTGGCTTTGCGGAAAGCCGGAAGGGTGGTGAGGGTCCGGATCTCCACGGGAAGATCGTTCCAGAGGGCCGGAGCAGCCACAGAGAAGGCCCTCCCCCAAGGGGTCGATAGTCGACATTGGCTAGCTAATGGTATTCGGAGGAGGCCTAATCTGTGGGATCTAATTGGTCGTAGGGAGGTGATTGGCAGGAGGCAGTCTCTCAAGTACCCAGGTCCAATACCATGTAGGGCTTTAAAAGTTACTAACTTTAGCATCATCCCTCGCTTGTATTTTAACTCGCCTTTTGTAAAGTTAACTTTAGATAAGTTGTAACATTCCCTGCTCCTTCACTCATAAGCTATCTGGAGTTTCTTAGTCCCATATTTGTTTTGAATGTAATCAATCCATCTTCTCCATTCCAGCTTGTATTTCTCGTCTGAGTGGTCCTTGAGACATGCTGATATTTTAGCCATCTCTGCTAAGTTTGTTACTTTTAACATCCATTCTTGAATAGTAGGCAAATCTTCCTTCTTCCAGTACTGCGCCACCAACAGTCTTGCTGCCGTTGTTAAGTTCAGAATCAAATTAGTCTCTATAACTGTATAGCCTGTAATTAGACCTAACAAGAATAACTGAGGGATCACGCTGGGTTTTCAACATGTCAAATGGTAAGGCCAAAGATTTGCCTGGTTTGTCAACTGAGTGAAAATTAAAATGAAGTAAAGATAGCAAAGTTAACAAACCAATCAATCAATATGATTGCTAATGTTTTCCATTCTTTTCCACCCCTGTTAAATTGAGTGGCATTGTTCAACAATCTCCGAGGTGATATTGAAGGAAAGCATACGGTCCCAGAGACGGAGATAAATGTATTCTTAGACAGAAAATTAAAAAAGAAAGATGTAAAAACAAGAAACCGTCAACAATTGCCGGATTTGTTTCAAGTGGGTAAAAATCTGGTCTATTTGTCTTCTTTTTATGTTATTCTTTTATTATTTTTTCATATCTTCTTTTAGCAACCCCATAATCCCTTGCAGGGTGGGGTCTGGGCAACTGAATGGAACTGAGTGTTTTAATGGCCGGATACCCTTCCTGTTGCCAATGTGGAGTTTTGTTCAGCAGATATATTCCCATTGTGCCCAGAGAGAGAAATATCTGCCTCTACCTAGGATCGAACTCACAGCCTCCTGATTGTAAGGTGAGAGCGCCATCTTTAGGCCACCACACCACACACACATGCACACACACATTTATGGAAGGCTCCTGAAGTGGGGCTGAAAGGCAAAAGGGGAGCAGTATGCTCCCTCCCATATTTGGGCATACCACATGCTTTGACAAAAGAAAAACACTTAATCATTCCCCTGGCCCAGCTGATAAGGGAGGAGAGCTTGTGGCTTAGAGGTTAATATAACTGCCTAATATGTAAAAAAAGCCCAAGTTTGAATCCCAGCAAGGTTATGGCTAGCTAATTAGAGCTAAATAGTTTGAAATAGATCTATCTATCTATCTATCTATCTATCTATCTATCTATCTATCTATCTATCTATCTATCTATCTATCTAATCTTATTCAAGACAAAGTTAAAATACAAAATATAAAACTCCAAAGAAAAACTCCTCAAAAAAGAAAATACAAGCCAAAAAAAAAAACACAAAACAAAACATTAAAAAATACGTCCAAAAACAGCAGCACAGATACATTTTTCTTCACTTGCAGGCATCTTTCATTGTGTAAAATCATGTCATAATTCTGGTTTTAAAAATTGTACATTATATATGAAAATATTATTAGGCTGGGCGCCAGACTACTACGAAGATTTTAGAAAGGTCAGAAAAATACATTTACTGATGATGGAAGGAAGCAAAACATGAAGAACCAGGATGGAAAGAACCGTGTATTTTTAGAATCTTGGTTGGGAAAGATTTTAGAGCCTATTCTAATTCATTCTGCTCAGCCTTACAGTTGATGATTTGACTGTGCAGACTATTTCTGAGGCAGAACAACTAGATTCTGTAAAAACTGTGAACCATATAGTAATCACCTTGTTAACTCTCCTTTTTTGTGGAGGCTAAAACATGAAGAATGGTTGCAGAAATTGGGTATGTCTAGTCTACTGAAATTGGGTATGTCTAGTCTGGTGAAATACACCAGACTTTCAATATCTCAGGGGCTGCCACAAAGAAGAGGGAGTCAAGCTATTCTACAAAGCACCTGAGGGTAGAACAAGAAGAAATGGGTGGAAACTGATCAAGGAGAGAAGCAACTTAGAACTGAGGAGAAATTTCCTGACAGTCAGAACAATTAATCAGTGGAACAACTTGCCTCCAGAAGTTGTGGATGCTCCAACACTGGAAGTCTTTAAGAAGATGTTGGACAGCCATTTGTCTGAAATGGTATTAGAAGAGCTTCAAGGTCCCTTCCAACTGTTTTTATGTATTCAAAATGGATTGTGATAGATGATAGATACAATACAATAATACAATAGCAGAGTTGGAAGGGACCTTGGAGGTTTTCTAGTCCAACCCCCTGCCTATGCAGGAAACCTTATACCATTTCAGACAAGTTATTATCCAACATCTTCTTTAAGACTTCCAGTGTTGGGGCATTCACAACTTCTGGAGACAAATTGTTCCACTGATTAATTGTTCTAACTGTCAGGAAATTTCTCCTCAGTTCTAAGTTGCTTCTCTCCTTGATTAGTTTCCACCCATTGCTTCTTGTCCTGCCCTCAGGTGCCTTGGAAAATAGTTTGACTCCCTCTTCTTTGTGGCAACTCCTGATAGATGATAGATAGATGATAGATAGATGATAGATGATAGTAAATAGGTAGGTAGGTAGGTAGGTAGGTAGGTAGGTAAATGATAGATAGATAGATAGATAGATAGATAGATAGATAGATAGATAGATAGATAGATAGATAGATAGATAGATAGATATAAATGATAGATAGATGATAGATAGATAGATGATAGATAGATAGATAGATAGATAGATAGATAGACAGACAGACAGACAGACAGATGATAAGTAGGTAGTAGTTAGATAGATAAACAGACATGATAGATGATAGGTAGGTAGGTAGGTAGGTAGGTAGATGATAGAGAGAGAAAGAATTAGAGAGAGAGATGAGAGAGATAGATGATGGATGGATGGATGGATGGATGGATGGATGGATGGATGGATGGATGGATGGATACATACATACATACATACATACATACATACATACATACATACATAGGAGGCAGGCAGGCAGGCAGGCAGGCAGACGATAGATAGATAGATAGATAGATAGATAGATAGATAGATAGATAGATAGATAGATAGATAGATAGATAGATAGATAGATAGATAGATAGATGATAGATAGATAGATAGATAGATGATAGATAGATAGATAATAGATAGATAGATAGATAGATAGATAGATAGATAGATAGATAGATAGATAGATAGATAGATAGATAGACAGACAGACAGACAGACAGACAGACAGACAGACAGACAGACAGACAGACATAAACATTATACATATACATATACATATACACCGCCGCTATTACTGGTTTGGCCGGACCGGGAGCATATGTATATGTATTTGCATATGTTTATGTATATGTATATGTACCTGTACACACACATACACACAAACACACACACACACATGCATATACTGTATGTATGTGTTTCTGGTGTCATTTTCGTTTAGTGTTATTTTTGTATAAGATGGCACTTTTGGCTGCTGCTGCTCTTACGTTGTGATTCTTATCCTTGAGGTGGGGGCATTGTTTGTGTGGGTGGTGTGTACAGAAAAAACTACCATTAAAGTTTATCCTATTTGGGCAACTGGAAAACCACCGAACTGGAGAGCATGAAGTTGGGGACAGATGACCTAGTCTCACTCTCCCATTTAATGGGGGAGAAAACCGCTAAAGCATGCCCGGCAGATGGCTCTCCAGCTGTTCTTTAGATATCTCCAAAGGGCCCTTCAAGTCAAGATGTTCCACTTTCGAAAAAAGGGATAAGCGCATCTGTTCTGAAAGCAGCCCAGTTTTTTACCTCCTGCATCTCGGCCTTAATGCAAGTGTTCCAAAAGTTTTGGAGTTGTCTTCATTATCAAGGTCAGTGATGAAATTTGATTTTTTTTTACTACCGGTTCTGTGGGCGTGGCCAAGCCATGCCCACGAAGCCACGCCCACAGAACCGGTACTAAAAATATATTTAAATTTCACCACTGAGCGGCCCGCAGTGCCTCTACCAGCTAAAACGGAGTTCAGGGGGCCACACCAGTGGTGGGTTCCTCATGCACGCGTGCAGCTCACGCATGCGTCTTAGCGCCTGCGCGATGCTCCACCTGCTCGCGGAGAATTGCGCAGTTGCTGTATGTGCCATGCGCCTGCGTGGAAGCACAGAAGCCTTCAAAGACCGATAAGGAGCGCGGGCGGGCAGGTGGGCCCTTCGGCGTTCCCGGAAGTTACTTACTTCCGGGTTCACCGACCAACCGGTCCGCGCAGACCGCCATGGACCGGTTGAAACCCACCCCTGGGCCATGTGTACTACTCCCAAGCTTCGTTTTTGCTGTCAGAGGGCTAGCAAAATAAACAAAACCAAAGGAGAAATGAGCCGAGGTGGTGCAGTGGTTAGGGTGCAGTACTGAAGGCCACTTCAGCTGACTGTTATCTGCAGCTCAGCGGTTCAAATCTCACCGGCTCAAGGTCGACTCAGCCTTCCATCCTTCCGAGGTGGGTGAAATGAGGACCCAGACTGTGGGGGCAAGTTGCTGACTCAATTTGCTAAAAAAAAATATTGTAAACCGCTTAGAGAGGGCTGCAGCCCTATGAAGCGGTATATAAGTCTAATAAATAAATAAATAGGTTTCCGCTTTTGGACTTCACATGCGTGAAGGGACAAGAAAGGTGAAAGGGAAAGAGGAAAGAAAAAGAACGGAGGATGGGAAGAGAGCAAGGAAGGAAAAATAAGGAAAGAGGGGAAGGAAGGAGAAAGGAGAAGGAAGAGGGAAGGAAAAAGAAGAAAAGGAAGGGAGGGGAGAAGGAAGGAAGGAGATTATAAGAATGAAGGAAGGTCTAAGGGAAGTCCTCTCTTAGCACTTGGCCACCACAGGTGCCCCCAACACAAGTGACATCGTGCTGGCCATTCCAACCCTGGCCATGCCCATGCCCACACCTACCCTCCCCCCCAGATCAAACACAATCCTGATGCAGGCCTCAATGAAATTGAGTTTGACACTCCTGCAGAAGGATGTCTGGAGACTTTAGCTGTGGCTTTTCCTCCTGTCCCGCAAGGCCATTCCCACATACCATTACAAAAACACCTCCAACTCGTTAATTTTAAAAAAAACATGTTTGCAGTTCTACCTATGTTGGTATAATACATTTAATATAAGAGCCGTGGTGGTGCAGTGGTTAGAGTGCAGTACTGCAGGCTACTTCTGCTGACTGCCAGCTGCCAGCAGTTTGACAGTTCAAATCCCACCAGGCTCAAGGTTGACTCAGCCTTCCATCCTTCCGAGGTGGGTAAAATGAGGATCCAGATTGTTGGGGGGCAAGAGGCTGACTCTGTAAACCGCTTAGAGAGGGCTGTAACGTACTGTGAAGCGGCATATAAGTCTCAGTGTGCTATACAGATACAACGTATGATTCCAATTGAGACCCCTGTCGCTAAAGGAGACAGATATATTCATCCATCTCTCCCAACTTTTTGCCACTGTATATTATTTTTCAGGCTTTTAGCAAAAACAAAAGCTCATTCCTGAGGTGAGCTGCTCGATATGTTTCTCTTTACTAATTAAAAAGAATGTTGTGTTCCTGCAAAGATTCACAAAGTCACACACACACACAAAAAAGGAAATTAGATAAGAGATCGCTTTTAAGACCATTCACCGGGCAGGTGGCCACGAATATTTCGTGCGAAGCGAACAACAAGAAGTGGGTGGTAACGCTTCAGCCTATCCACAACTAAAATACACAGAATAAAAAATTTTGGCAGGAAAAATAAAGTAAGATTTACAACAGCTTCCCCCCGATCTGCTGCTTATCAAACGTGCTACAATTCCTCGAGTTCTTTGAATTATTTCAATAGAATTAGAAAGTACAACTTTCCAGCAGGAATGATTGAGAGACGCGAATGATGTAATTTAAAAAAATGATTTAGGTAATGTAGGAAGTTAACACCCACTCCTCTCTTAGAAAAATGAAATATTTTAGGAAATATTAAAAGGGCGGAATATTTCCCCTAAAAGGGGAGGGGCAGAAACTCACACCTCCCCCCACACACACACAGCTTTGTCAATGGGCCATTAAGGCCTGAGCCAGTCTATTCTACATAACAAAGATCTACCTCCTTCAGGCAGAGCCATAGTAGGAATTACCCAAAGTCCTTTCATTGCATCATCACCCAGCATGAATTAACCAAGCTTGGGACTCAGGACAGCCTCCAGAGTTGCCCCTGCATGGCCCCATTGGGAGTCTGACAACCAATCAGAATACAAGCAAGAAATTACAGGAGAACAGATAAAATATACAAACCCGAAATCTTTCTACTGGGAATAATCAAAGGGAAATATACAAAGAAAATTAAATACATATTAACACATCTGCTAACTACAGCTAGAATAGCATTTGCCCAATATTGGAAACAAAATAATACCCCCTCGGATGAATTAGTGATTAAAAAAACTTTGGATTGTGCAGAGATGGACAAATTAACACTGAAATTAAAAAGTAAAGAAGAGTCAGGATATTATGAAATTTGGAACCATTGGTACAAATGGCTGCAAAACAAGAATAAAATTAATTAAGCCAAAAACAATATATATAAATATATATATATAGAACTCTGTATAAAGGTGTGTAAATATAGAAGCGAAATATTATAAACATGTACAGGTATGATGACATAACAATGTTGATGTAATGACTGTAAGGTGTTGTAGAAGGGAAAAAAAAATAATAATAATAATCTGCTAGAATACAAGCTCAGATTCAAAGCCCAACAGCGTTCCTCCCCAGCCTCCTCACTGTCTGAATCGGCCACCAGCTCCACTGGCGGGCAACAACACAGGTAGCCATTTTCTGGCAGATTGTGGCTAACTCTTTTTTAAAGTGTTAGTATTTTAATGCATAAGGTTCATAAAAGTTTTGGCGGTGATGCAGTGGTGTTATTAAAAACGGCTGGGTCCAAATTTACAGACCTTTTCTTTTTTTAAAGTAATTTTGGGATAAGAGGAGTTCAGAAAAAAGCTATTTAGCAGTTAGCAATAGCAGTTAGACTTATATACCGCTTCATAGGGCTTTCAGCCCTCTCTAAGTGGTTTACAGAGTCAACATATTGCCCCCAATAACAATCCGGGTCCTCATTTCACCCACCTCGGAAGGATGGAAGGCTGAGTCAACCCTGAGCCGGTGAGATTTGAACAGCCGAACTGCAGAACTGCAGTCAGCTGAAGTAGCCTGCAGCGCTGCATTTATCAGCTACTTTCTGGCTGGTTGGTTTTCGACAAGTGAAAAACAAATCTCACTTTCATAACTCAGGGGTTATGAGAAAAAAAAAACCTGACACTGTAAAGTAGAATTAGTTCATTTGGGAATAACTCTTGTCGCAAATCTGGCATGAAACTTACAAGTCTGGAAGAATATTTCTTCCCCCTTCGGCCTCCAGAGTGCAAGAAATTAGGGAGGGTCCTTTTGGAGATGTTTGCCAGATGTTATTCCTCTTTCTGGCTAAGCTACCATTTTTTTCTGACTGCTGTCCTGGCTGCAGCTCTTCCCTCATTTCCCAAAATTATCCCCATGTCCAATTATGACTCTAATCTGTTTCAAACCCTACTCAGAAAGATTTTTAACCTGCCATCATCATCATTATTATTATTTCTTTTATTCATTAAACATGAAACTGAGTCAACTGAACATTCAAAAATGCATCACAAATACCGTTAACTGGTAAAAGGCGAAAGATTTATACGATCTGAAGAGAAACCAGAGTATCTTCTCTTTTTTTTTCTTTAAAACTAAGATATGTTAAGTATATTGATATGGAAGCATAAATACCATCAACATAGAATGGGGTTTGCTCAGAAGCTGAAATACACCAATGAGAGGAAGAGTGGGAAACAGAGGAGAGAAGAAAGATAGGAAGAGAGGGATAGGAGAGAGGGTAAGGGGGGAAGATGAGGAGGATAAGGAGGAGTGGAATGAAGAGAGAGGAGAAGGAGAAAGGAAGGGGAAGTAGAGTAGAAAAGGATGATGGAGGGAAGAAAGGAGGTAGGAGAGAGGTAGAAGAAAGCGGTGTATGGAGAGCAGAAGAGCTAATAATGGGTTTTTATCTTTATCTTGATGACAAGAGGAACTGATGTAATTACTACTTAATACAATAGGATATTGGCTATGTAATAGTATGCATGTGATCATATGTTATGAAAGTGGAAAATAAAAAAGTATATTTTAAACCACAAATACCGTTAACTGGTACTGATGGTTAATACGGATTGCTGCCTGCGTCCTAGGTATCAACCAAGGACCTTCTTAAAATATACAACGTTCCGAGTAGCACAGTTTTTTTGCAGTTCTGCTGGTGTTATTGCAGGAAGCTGCAATTTGTTGATGTATCTTATAACATTTTTGGACATGATACCAAGTGCCCCGATGACAATGGGTATTTTTTTTTCTAGTTCTTTTTCTTCGACTCTGGCATCTCTTGGTACAGCGATATCAATAAACTAGCAATAGCAATAGCAGTTAGACTTATATACCGCTTCATAGGGCTTTCAGCCCTCTCTAAGCGGTTTACAGAGTCAGCATATTGCCCCCAACAACAATCCGGGTCCTCATTTTACCCACCTTGGAAGGATGGAAGGCTGAGTCAACCTTGAGCCGGTGAGATTTGAACTGCCGAACTGCAGAACTGCAGTCAGCTGAAGTAGCCTGCAGTGCTGCATTTAACCACTGCGCCACACTTCGGCCCTCTACAACTGTGATATCTGGTGTGTTGTGTTCCAAATGGCGATCTGTCTGTATTCAAAAGTCCCACAAGATCTTCACCTTCTCATTTTTGATTTATTATTATTACTATTGCTGCTGCTGCTGTTGTTGTTACATATCTTTATATAAATGGTTGTGTGTGTCTGTGTGTTCCTGCATAACTCTGGAACGCCTTGAGCAATTTGAACCAAACTTGGTACACAGATGACTTACTCTCTGAAAACAAATACTGGGGGGTAAGGCACCCCTAACACCCCAGGTGTGTGTGTGTGTGTGTGTGTGTGTGTGTGTGTGTGGATTGGATTGGATTTATTACATTTATATGCCGCCCTTTTCCCCAAAGGGGACTCAGGGCGGCTCACAATTCAATCAGGGAAGGGGGTACAGACAAGGGGATAAAAAAGACGAGACATAACAATACAAAATTTAAAAACACACAACAACCATACCGTATGTCCCTGTGTGTGTGTGCCAGCATAACTCCAGAATGCCTGGGCCGCTAAAATGAAAAGGACTGAATTATATCTATAATGTTAAATCACAGTACTTTTGACAGTGATAGTGTGCATTTTGGATTCAGGTTCTGTTAAGATACAGCCTGTTGTGCCTTAAAAAGGCTTCTACTGTACAGCATAGTGGAGTTGCCAAGGTGACGGATACACAGTACTCCACAAGGGGGCTCCCTCTAATATAAGATTGGGATAAATACATACCCATTACCCGGGCTACGTCGGGTTATCAGCTAGTTTTTTTTAATAAATTACTCAAGGTGGCGAACATACCTAATGCTCCGTCCTTTTCCTATTTC